>NW_024005930.1:46206-49930 GCF_014805625.2 Glossina fuscipes
AAAATTTGAATTTTACATAATCTGTCCCAAGAGGTTTATTTGTGTTGGGACAAATTTTTAAAAATTCATTTTATCATGGATGTGTGTGTGTATTGCTCTTCTGAGGATCTATTATATATTAAAAGGCATATGAATATTGCCTTGGACGCTTTCATTAATCTGTTAAGCATGCAATTAATGCCGTAGGAGCATATGGGGAGGTGAGGAATGCTTCAACACGCGTTATGATAATCTAATTATGCACTCTCATTTAACAGAGTTAAGAGTGGTTAAGTACTCGGCACAAAGAGTTTTTTCCTCTCTGACATTTTAAGGTGAGAACAACAAACAACAGAGAAAGCATTATTGCGGGCTATGAAGAAAGACGAGTAGAACGTCTTCGTGGATTCACTTTAACGTTAGTTCCGCAACGGCATGCTTAACATAGTATATTATTCCCACGCGTTACGATACGTAATGAAAAGGATTTTTCCTTTTTTGTTCAGATCAAGCAACGGAAAGGGTTCGATTTCAGTTGAAAATACGACTAATTTTCTTGATTTAAATTAACTTTATATGAGGCGCATATATATATATATATATATATATATATATGTATATATATATTTGTTTTTTTTTGTTTTTTTTTTGTTTTGTTTTCAATTTATTCATTTACAATAGTATGAAAAATGTTTTGTTTCGCTTCGCCGCTTAAAGTTAAACAGCGCTCTTTAAATGTCGATTTATTCAAATTAGTTCGAACTTTAAATTTGTTTTATGTTTACAAACTAAATTTTTGACATCTATATTTATAGCTAATGATTTTTATTTGATCTAAATGGCGCATGAACACTTTGCGCGAAAATAAAGTAAAAGATATTTTGATAAAACTGAAAATAATTTATCCATAAACTCATTCGCACTGTAAATAAAGTGTGTACTCCAGCTATCAGAACAAGGTTGAATAAAAATAAACAACAACAATAATAATAAAAATTATTTAATTTTTATACCCATCACCAAAGGTTCACAGATATATTCATTTTGTTAAAGTGTTTGCAAAGCCTAGCAGGAAGCTTCACACAAGTCCACAAAGTTTGTATATATGCTTGATCGGCATCGAGTTTAAGCATGTCCGTCTATATGTATGCGTAATGTGTATTGTAAACATTCTCCTGACCGCAAAAAGCGGAGCTGTTGACTTCAAATTTCGCAGAAACATTGAAAGTTTTTGCACGCAAATTGGTATTGAAAGTGGGCCAAATCGGTCGGAGGACGCGCCTATAATAGTACATAAAGTGAGCACACCTCTATTTGCTCATTACTTAAAATATCCCAGAAAGTATATAAATTCTTAGCCACTTTCAATTTCGCAATGCACCTAAGCATGTCCGTCTGCTCGTATGCGCATCTGTCTGTTTGCCCAGCGGTGTAGCACAAATCGCCTGCAAAATTGCAATTGCTTTCGCAAATAAACCAAATCGGTCAAAGGACTCGCCTGCAACGCCCACATGCCTATACATTAAAAAACTGTGAATATCTTGCCTTTCCGTGTTTCTTGCTTGTTACCCATATACCATATGAATTTCCATTTTTGTTCCGAAGATAGAGAAATTCAGCCGCGCCCATCCAACACTAGAGAGTATGAAAGCTTTAGGTCTTTTCAATTTTTCGATCTTCTTTAGGGTAACGGTGATGGATAGAAAATATACATAAACGACCGAATATAATTTTCTCACTTATTTTCTCCCTTCTTTTTTTTTTTCACTGTATTTAATATTTATGTAAATTATATAAGTAATTTGTCTCATTTTTCGTTGAGAAAAATTCGTCGTAATCTCGTCGTGTAACTCTTGATTTAGAAATTTAAACTCTAGTTATGTATACACATATATGCATTTAATCGCACTCATTACTCAGCGCGACTGTTAAAAAAATGAAGAAAAAAAGGAAAACGAAAAAACCCTACAACCACCAACACAAACCCAAAAACAAAAATAAAAATTATGGCAAAAAAAAACTCGTTCAAAGGAAAAAACTGATTACTTTTGACCAACCCACCCCAGACATAGATAGCAGAAGAAACAAAAAAAAAAAATGCTTGAAAATTATATTAACAGAGAGAGAAAAAAAAAAAAAAAAAAAAACGAAAAATAAAGGAAAACAAAGCGAAACAATTGAAACCAAAGTTTCACATATCAGCCCACCATCTCTAAGTATTATATGCATATATTCATCCTTACATATGCTTGTTGTATTGCATGTGCATATCTATGGATGTATTATAAGGAAATAAATCTCAAAAAAAAAAAAAAAAAAAAAAAAAAAAAAAGAAAAAAAACTTAAAGGAAAAATTCATAAAAAAAAAAAAATAAATAAAAATAAAATAAATAAATAAAAAGAAATGGAAACGATATAATACTACGACTGCTGGTTGTTATAACTGCATTTGTTGATGATGTTCAAGTTGTTATTGTTACTGTTGTTGTTCTGTGTGATGTTTTATGTAAAGCAATTGCCAACATTTTCGAGTGCAAACTCTCCTCTGCCGCAAAATACAAATGAAGTTGTTAGCAAAAACTACTTGAACACGAATAAAACAACATTAACAACAATAATGCCGTTGTTACCCCGTTGCTGTTTGCTATTGCTGTTGCTGCTCATAACAACTCAATTTCAAGTGGCTTGCAAAACAAAAAACCAAAAAAAATAAAAATAAAAAAATAAAAAACAAAACAAAAAAAAAAAAACGAAAAAAAAAAATAATAATAATAATAAATAAATAAATAAATAAATACAGAACATAATAACGACACACAATGCGAAAATTCAGTAGAGTAAAGTCAAGTTGATGAATATGTTTATATAACAAAATGTTAAGAAGAAAGGAATTTTTGCTGTTCTGTTTGGCACGAGGGTAATGAAAACTTTTACTTCCCCCTTTGAACGCCCTCAACTTTAAACTGCAACAGTTAATAACTGGTTAGGTTACAAATAATTTGTAATGTGTAACAAAGTTACAAACGCACATACACACACACACACACACATACACACATACACATTCCATACATCCTAATTTAATATGAGAGAGAGTAACTTGGTATTCTTAAAAATTGACTTTGAATTCTATGTAATAGTTGAGAATGCTGCTTAGTTACTTACTTAGTTAGTTAGTTCGTTAGTTAGTTAGTTAGTTAGTTAGTTAGTTAGTTAGTTAGTCAGTTGGATGGATGGTTGGTTAGTTGGTTGGGTTAGTTGCCTTGGTTGGCTTGGTTGGTCGAATACTATTGTGTTGCTGTTGTTGTGTGAATGACTAACTGTCTGAAACATTGATCTTTTGCCACTTAAATATGTTTTCATGTCTATAAACATAGAAAGCAGAGAAAAACTGAAGAAAATTAAACGCGAATTTAGAGTCATATCATCGGTATCATTATGGCTTGAGTTACAAGTAAAGTAAACGTGCTTGGCATGACACTGACGTAGCGATTATAAATAGTGCAAATGCGTGCAACAAAACTTTTGTTATATGCCTGCACGTGTGTGTGCGCGCGCGTTATTTATTTTTTATTTTTTTTTGTGTTTTTTTTTGTTTTTTTTTTTTTTTGCGTTTTATAATATACATGTTTGTATGTATGCGTGTAAGTAATAATGCAACAATCTTCAACGTCATCATCATTAGTTTTGCAACGTCAAAACTACACACACGCACATTTACAAAGAGACAAGACAACGAAATGTA
>NW_024005930.1:50330-50696 GCF_014805625.2 Glossina fuscipes
GTGTGTGTGTGTGTATGTGTGTGTTTACTTCAGTACCATATACTACACTTAAAAACTCAAATAGACTCATCAAACAAGCACTTCACTAAAACTTAAAAGCCAACAAGTCAGTCAGTTAGTCGAGCTAGTCACTCAGTCAGTTATACATAGTTTCTGTTACATTCGCACACAATCTTTTAAATATATTCCCACATAGTTTAGCAGGACAAAAATCTCTTTATTGTTGTTGCCGTTGTTGTTATTGTTGCCGAGTTAGATTTGACGAAAGAGTTGTAGAAAAACAAAAACACCAGCAAAAGCAAAGAAAAAAAATTTTTATTTTTTTTTTTTATTTTTTTTTTATTTCAGCTTAAAGCTTTAACACGC
>NW_024005931.1:0-5308 GCF_014805625.2 Glossina fuscipes
GTGCGGCCCTTCGGGGAGTACTCGTGGTGGTTGTGGTTGGCAGTTCCAAGCCAAAGTGGAACAATCGAGTGCAGCTAGGCCCTCGCCACTCACCAGAGTGGGGTTTATTGTTCCATACACAATAAACTGATCTGGACTCTGGTGCTGTTTAGGCCCCTACTCTGTGGGGATTGTCTAACTCGCCAGGGGGCGTAGTACGCTTAAAAAGTGGTTTGGGCCACCGTGGGGTTAAGCCTTACAGGCAGGAACCCACGTTAAACCCTTGCCACAAATTCTGTCTTCGTTCTGGACTCTGGTGCTGTTTAGGCCCCTACTCTGTGGGGATTGTCTAACTCGCCAGGGGGAGTAGTACGCGTAAAGTGGTTTGGGCCACCGTGGGGTTAAGCCTTTCAGGCAGGAACCTACGTTAAATCCTTGCCACAATTCTATCTTCGTTCTATACGAATATCGTTGATCAATTTGTGAGTCCTCACTGCTTGGGTGCGGCCCTTCGGGGAGTACTCGTGGTGGTTGTGGTTGGCAGTTCCTAGCCAAAGTGGAACAATCGAGTGCAGCTAGGCCTCACACTAACCAGAGTGACTGTCTCTCCCCCCGGGGGTGATCACTCAACTCAATTGAGTGCCGACAGTTGTAGGCAACCCGTCTGATTAAGGCATCAAGTCAGGTGCAGACGTTAAACACACAGAGCGATCTGTCTTCGTTCTATAATGTATTAAACCTAACTATTTCTGCATCCGTTCTGATCGAGCGACCTCGCCCTCGAGGCAGGTGCCCGCCATGGTTTAATACGACCATTTAAAATATTACAAAAATAGGAAAAACTTAACAAAATAACAATTTATGAAAAGTACTCCTTCTCATGACTATTTTGCCTATTCTCCCTCAAAACATAGATTTAATTACCTCAACTACTAATGTTATTACAGATACCTTCTATTTATAATTGCTTCTTAATCCGAGATATTTCTTCAAGCTTGTCAACTCTAAAAGAAAAATCTCTATACATCCTTCGCATGTTTTTTTTCGATAACTCCGAGTCCTCTGATGATATTGAAGCCTCGAATTTCTTTGCTGAATACTTCCGACGGCTGCTGATTCCAATTTAGCTGTCAACTATCCGTATCCGATAACTAGCACCGCTTTGATTCCTAACTTGCTCTTTTCTGAAAATGGTTTAGATTTAGATGGTTTAAGTTCTCGAAATTATAGTTCTGCGCCTGGACCTGGTAGGATTCCGTCATGTATACTTATAACATGCTTTTTGGTGTTATTGCCGCGGTTTTTAATCATTCCTTGAAAGCAGGTGTTTCTCCCGAGTGTTGGAAGAGTAGTTTCCTTTTTTCAATTCACAAATGTGAAAATAGACATCTCCTTGAGAGCTATAGGGGGATTGCCAAGTTAACTGCCTTACCTAAATTATTCGAGCGCATTGTTACTCATCTTGTTACATCTTGATTTTTCTATTAAATTTTACAGCTCTCCATTCCAAGATGGTTTTTGGAAAGGAAGATCAACTGTTCCACGAATCTCTTACGTGTCGAATCTCTCGTGTAGAGAGAGTTTAGCAAAGCGTTTGACTTAACTACCCACAACTTACTGATCTTCAAACTCCAGTCATATGGCTTTCCTGTCTGTTTAGTGAAAAGGATAATTTCGTATCTGTATAACGGAACATTCAGCGTTCTGTTTGCCTTTTTCATCTCGGAAGAATTTCCCGTGACGTCTGGGGTCTCTCAAGGTAATCACCTAGGACCCCTATTGTTTAATTTATACATTAATGATCTGCCCTCGGTGATCAATTCCAGTCAGATGTTAATGTACGCTGGCGATGTTAAACTGTATGCTTCATCCGCCTCGGGATCGCAATCGTATCAGCTTCAAACTGACTTAAATAATTTACTTACATTTTGTAAAATTAAATCTAAAAAAATGCAAGAAGCTTTCTTCCTTAAGAAGGAAGTCATTCGGTATCGAGTATTTTATGGACTCACACAATCTAGAAAACGTTGATTCGTTCAGCGACTTCGGAGTACTTTTTGACCAAAAATTACGGTTTAAGTTGCACTTTAAACTCTCCCTAAGTAAAGATAAATCCGTGCTGGGTTTCATTAAGCGTTGGTCCAAAGACCTGGAGGAGCCTTATATAACAAGAAACTTATATATGTGCTTAGTTAGGCCAATAGTGGAGTAAGCCCCAATTGAATCAGTTCAAAAGCAATTCTTGTTGTTTGCCCTTAGGAATTTGGGTTGGGAGCCGCTTGTCTCTTTGCCTCCTTATGAGAATAGGTTGCTTCTGTTATCCTTATCGTCACTGGAGAAACGTAGATTCATGCTTAGTTAAGTTAGTTAATGGTGCGATTGATTCGTCCAATTTACTTGGTGAGATAAGCTTCAACGTCCCTAATCGATTCCCTACACACTTTATACTCATTAAGCTGAGCCAGTGTCAGTTTAATGAGTTTATGAGCTGTTTAACCCGTTTAGAGTTGCGTGGACAAAACTGAAGGATGTCTATCACTTAATCGCAATCTCGGATTCTTTAAAGCTGATCAAAACAACTTTGCTTCATACCCGTGATTTACCTAAGTCGTATTTAAACTAACTTTTAATCTTAATATCTCATTATGTTTTGGTAATAAATTGGTTCTATTTATTGTACCCGTTGCCAAGCTCTGGTATGTTTCCTATGGCTCGGCGATACACTTGCAATTTAGTTCTGCAGTGCTTGTGGGTGTGCCACTGTCCTAGTTATATATATGCTTTCGTATTAGTTAATAATTATTACATACACATTGCTTATTTCCCCTTACATACTTTATACTAGTTTTTAACATTGATTGGTATAAGATATGCTTCCACGAGTCAATTGAATTCGACTCTTAATTTGTTTTGTTGAGTTTCATGTAAATGTATCAGCGGATAAATAAATAAATAAATTAATAAATAAAAGAAATAATAGTCGGTCGCCACCAATCATTATTTACTTACTTGGTTTTTTCTTACCTTTCGGTTGCAGGTCATGAATTTGTGCATGTCTTTTAAGATCGAAACAAAGGCATAGATGGTCCAACTTTTTTTTACTATTATGGATCAACTTTCATCATAACATATTCAAACTTGAACTTTTCTGCCCTGAAAAACAAGAATTTCTTAAAAATGCTTATATAAGATAGGATCCAAAAATAGGCGTTGATAGTCCAAATTTGGTACAGTTAATTTTTTTATCATAAATATAGTAATAGTATGGTCTGATTTTCATCAAGAAGCATTGAAAATTAGACCTATGTGTCATATGAACTTCAGTTTTCGTTATATGAGAGGCGGTTCCAAAACTAGTCCCAGCTGGTTCAAATTTAGATTGCCGAAATACTATTAGTTAGCCACTTTTATAGAGAAATTTTGAAAATTGTAATTTTTTCCATATAACTGCATTTCAAAATAGGACTTTAAATAGGGAGTGGTTGAAAAAGTTGAACGATGCAAACCATTTTCAATAGCACTCGTCCTTGAGTAAAAAAATGGCAATGCACGAAATTTCACCAAAACATCCCAAAAATTGCGACCTGCAGCTTGACCACAAATTTACATCGACACTGCATAACACGGACAGTTCAGAATGATAATCTGACTTGATCAATATAATAAAAGCTTGGTCTACGTTAAGCACTTCCGTGTGTTATACACGTCGGCCAGTGCCTTCAAAAAGAATGCAATGCAATAGACTCGAGCCTAACGGCCATGACGCAAATGGGACAAAGACTTTATCGTTGCAATCGGAAAATAGAACACAATGACACTCGCAATCTAACTCCTGGCAGTAGCTTCCTAATCATAGAGAGTGTGCGTGCAAAATAAGTTCACCATTCCTTCTGATAGCGTGATAGTTAGTTAGTATTAAAAAGTTTACATTGAAATGTCAGCAAAGAAAATAATCAAAAATATCAAAACATTATATGCCTTCGAACTATTGAACTCTTAAACGGTGAATACTCATTTCACTGATTGAATGCATTCTCATGTAAAACATCGCTTAATATTTTCCTTTGACTAATAATAATAACTAATGTTATCTCAAAATCATTTAGATTCGTCAATAATGACGACATCGACATGTCATCCTACCAACTTATTGAATTATATGCTATCTCAAAATTTAAAACTAAGTACCGGTAGGCTTAACTTGTTTTTACGATATTTTGTACAAACAATTTTATGATAGCAAAATTTAGAGTAAAAATTCTTTTAACCAACTAACAGCGATGAGCGATTTTCATAGAAACATATTAACTTGTAAGAGTTCTTAAGCAAAACTAAGAAAGGCTATCAATGTTTTTTATTTGTCTTTTTAGTTTGTACACGACTTGTCGTACAAAGGTGTGTTAAGTTTGTGTGGATGTATGCAAAACTCAAAAGAATTTCAGGATGGATGAATCTTTATTATTATGCCGGCCGACTCAAAATTATTTTCTAATTTAATGCAAACTTGTTTGTCCGTCCCTCCGTCCCTCAAATGTTTCCCATATAACGTCTTATTGTGACAGGTCGTTACAGTGTAGCGTTTTTATCGCTCCATTACTATTATTCTTATTACTATTTAATTGTAAGCAAATTCGTATCAATCTTGAATGTAAAAAGAATAGTAAGCAACATCATGATTTATATAAAAATTTCCAATGGAAAATGAAATGTGGTAAATAGCTTTCTTAAACAAAAAAAAAAAACAAAGAAAGGACAAAACAGAGACTGAAAGAATTGAATCTCGTATGTGTAATGCATGTCATCTGCTTTCCCATATTGTGAACTTTTAAAAGAAAATTACTTAAAAGTACTTAATCTATTCTAGCTACGGCTGTCTAAAGTTGTTTTTTTTTTTTTTTTCATATATTTTTTGTATTTTTTTCTTTTTTATTATATTATTTTGAAGCACGTAGAACACCTGTTTAACATTTGTATGCAATAGTAACAAAACCTCAACAACAACGATAACTGCAGCAAATAAACGAAAAGCTTCAAATGTGTCAAATGGAAACGACAGCTCTAAACAGTTAAAAAGCGAAATATAAAAATGGAAAAAAATAAAAATAACAACAATTCACAGTCAGTCAGTCAGGGATCCATGAACGCACACATAGAAATACAATTGAACGTATAGGATTGACGATGGAACAGACAAATAAACATTTTCATTTTGTGCCTTAGTATATGTGCGAGTTTTGTACTTTGCAAGTACGTTTTGTTTGTCTGTTTGTTTGTTTGTATATGTGTATTTTGTTTTTTTGTTTTTTTTTTTTTTTTTTTTTTTTTTTTT
>NW_024005931.1:5408-46092 GCF_014805625.2 Glossina fuscipes
TTTTTTTTTTTTTTTTTTTCTTAACTTTTTTTGTTTTCGTTATTTTTCCGTTTAGAGAGAAAAGTTTCATTGATTGGTGCCATCAAGTCTTTGGAGGATCTTTTTTTTTTTTCTCTCTTGTTTTGTTAAGAGCTTGTGTAATATTTATTTTTGTCTTTTTTTAGAAACAACAACAAATATATTGAATATTTTCTTTGTTGATATCGATGGAGCCTTATGTTGCTATTTTTGTTATTGTTGTTGTTGTTGTTGTTGTTGTTGTTGTAAATACCATTAGGTCAAGTTTAATTTTGTAATTTATTCATTGATTATTATTGATTTTTTTTCAACAACAACAAGAAAAAATTGCAGCAATAGCAGCAATAATTATATGCAAAAAAGGCTGCAGAACACAAAGCTTCGTATACAACATCTATACCTATACGAAGGCAGACACAGCAGTGCACACAAATACACAGTGAACAGTGATAACTTATTTCTTTACTTAATAGTTGCTATTATTATTATAATTTTTTGTTTTTAATACATGATTAATATGATCGCCCCAAAAGCCACCTCACGCCTTTTATTTCAGTATAAAGTGCAAAAGAGAAAAAAACTTATTATTATTATTATTATTATTATTAATATAGCTAACGTTATTAATGCTGCGTTTCTGTTGCCTGCTTTTTTTTTTTTTTTTTTTTTTTTTTTTTTTTGCTGCATTTTCAATTGTTTCTCTTTTTTATTTTTTTATTGTTTGTTGTGTTTTTTATTTAGCAGGAAAAAAATCATTAACAATGTCACTGTCAAAACAATGGGAAAAACCACCTCTTGTCAAAATGGTGTTGAAATCGTGCTCCAACTACAATATATTGGCATGAATTGTCTTTTCTGCATGATGGTGTTGCTAAAGTTTTTATGTTTTTATTTCTATTTCCCTGCTTATTCTCCTTCTTCATTTTCCTTTGCTTCTTCTTATTCAGTTATGTCTTGTTGCTTGTGGTTGTCTTGTTTCTGTCTGTTTGACTTGATATGAGTTCAAGTGTCATGGTTTTATTACAAGTGTTAGAAGAAACCAAAACAAAAAAAAAAAAAAAAACATATCTTACACAAAAAAATCCTCTCGTTTTCTTCATTTAGTCTGTAAAAAGCTGTCTGCTTAATGTTCCTACAAAAAATAAGTAAAAGAAGAAGAAAAAGAAAGACACTTGTCAAAATGTTGTATTAACTCCTAATTAAAATACCATTTAAATTCAAATGCGGATTTTAGTTTCTTCAGCTAAGCTTTACTTACAACATTTTGACGAAGTTTCGCCAATCATATGTAACTAATTGACTAAAGCGAGTGTCATAGCAAAGACTTTCCGATTTAAATGTAACGAAATGAAGATTTTCATGTCGGGGCGATGTGATATGTTTTTCTACGATGAAAGATTCTTCATACAACAAATGTATGTGTAACATACATACATGTATATATATATATATATATATATAAACATATGTAGTTACGACTGAGAGTTGGCGTACAGTCGTTAGATAGAAAAGTTTACTGTTACTCTTGTCATTCTACCTACATCTTTCTCGTTCCCTCATTTTAATGGTCAACAACGACCTTCTATGCGTGACAAAAAGCCCTGTTCATTCGTAGACGACGGTTCGCCGTGTTGTTCGTTCTCGTTCAAGCTAAAATGCCGGTTTTACACGCGTAGAAGAAGTGAGAAGAGAATCCGTAACCATTAATGGCCCGAGCGAGAGATTACAAAATAGTGTGCGTTGAACAAAACATACATTCGAAGTATCGAAAGATACAGTCCAGTGCCTAGGCCTTGAAAAAGCAGTGTAAAACATATATACTTTCTGCTGGTATACGCACCACTTATACCGCCTGCATATAGCGAAAATTGGAATATAATTGAAAGTGTACTCAAAACTCTCTATACCCTTGAGCATTGGCATGACATGGGCTGCGCTGTGGCTACGTATAGGTACATAGGGGCAAGTGCCATTTATCAAGACCTTTATTAAGGACCAAAAGTTTTCCGAGCCCACTTGTCTCGAAATTGTCTACGTACTTGAATTGTTTACGACACACTACGGCGACTCGCCGCACTTTGGCCGCACTTTGGCCGCACTTCACTGTCTCCGCTACAATTTATCAGAAGTGGTCTTTCCACTGTGCCTAATGTTTCCACGTTTAAGTCAAACGTGCGCAGGCACAACTACCTCTTTTCATTCCTCTCTACCTATCCTGTCCTTCCTGATCACCATCGTGCTAGCACGATTAGAGGACAACCCCGGAGTGACTGGTCATATACAAAAACAAAAAAAAAAGGGAACGAGATCAGGCTACCGCTAATTAGATTAATACGTCATTTGCTTTATATAGAGTTTCTTAATAAAGATGCTTTTCAGCAATTTTCTTATATATGTACAAAACCAATTTTCCCGTTCCATCTTCCGTTTGTATCAACGCAAAAGGCGCCCTCTACCGATTCCATAAAGTGTAAAGATTTCTCTTCATCGTAGAATTTCAAGTCATTTCAACTATGTTCAACTTTGCGTGCAATCTTCGCCTATTGTTGAAAGGTTTACGATTACAGAAGATGGAAAAAAAAGATAGAACGGAAACTTTATATATAGACTGATACTTTCTCAAGTTAGAAGCTATAACTTTTAAGTAATGGTCGATGTTAATTGGGAAGTCGGGCTTTAGGTTGTTATTGTTCGTTTCCTAAATGTTGATCCTTATCTTTATCGAGGAGGCCATTGAATGTGAAGTAAACCCCATCGCTGATAATGATTTTGCAATCGGACCAACCAATGGTAATAATAGTGGAGCTTTCTATGCCTCCAAGATGCATGAGGATCAGTTGACGGCCATAGTCAGTGCGTATATCAAGTGAAATCTTGCATTATATATGCGTCGATAGGGTATAAATTTTTACAAACATATTGCAGGGATTTCAAATTTTTGCAAAACAATCTTGATAGATTCCGTTCCCAGTCGGAACGCAATCTTCTTTGCGTTGCTTACACTTTTATCGTATTAGGCTGGTAACGTTATGAGTAATACCATATTTAACAATAACAATAAAGTTTGTTTTGGAAATTATATCGAGAACGTGTTGGATGCCAGATGCATAGGGTCACACTGATACTTATCCGCTCCCTCCATTCTACACTCTATAATTATTGTTCTTTCTTTCTTTCTCCACAAAATTATTATATGATATTCCAAACGATGTCAGTGTAGACGAGTCTGACGATTTAGTGTAACTAAAAGCGTAACTAGCGAGTTTAATAATTAAAAAAAAAAAAAAAAAAAAGCCTGAAGCTAAGCAATAGTGATCGTATTTCTCTTTCTTCCTTCGTCTAACAGATATGAACTAATTGACTAACTATTCATCACGATAAATATATTGTAATTTACGGTAACTTACCATGTGGACCTTCCGTTTCGCAAGCATATCAGAAAATGTTGATATACTTATTAGTTTGGACGAAGCAACTAATTGAGGAAGCTTGCAAGTTCCGAAGAGGTGCTTGACACTGAACAGTTCATCATTTGTTTCTTTTCTTTTCTCTGTCTTTGATTTACTGAATCTGATAACCATCCTACTTATACGTCTTGTTGCTCATACATTTGTCTTTCAGTTGTTTTAACAAACCGTCGTGTTAACCTAACAAACGTTTTGAATGAAATTATGATAAATAACTGCGATTAGCCTTAAGGCAAAGAAATCTTTCTATCAGATATTAGCTTTGTCACTCCAAGCATGCCTGTGTTTGTAGCATGTATTTTTAGCATACTCCGGACTAATGGTCTTCATTGTTATGGAACTATTAAAATTATAGTCACAATTATCATACATCAAGTTGCTTTCAATTTATCTAAAATCTGAAGGCATTTTACAGAAATGTCATAACTAATACTGCTTCTTACTCTCTTGTCTAATAGTGAGGTAACATTATCTCAATGTATTATCTTTTTTGAACTTTACGGCAATGATTTCTGCGACGACCATAAAATATAATTTTTCCGCACTTCAACTCTAATCCGTGCACGTGGACCCTTTAAGACTTATTTGAACCTTAAACTTGTGTTCTTTGATTATTTCATAACGCGTTTTCAAAAAAATAATAAATTTTGTCAAAGTTAGTCCTTTCCGTTTCTATAAAGACATTTGCCACGATGAGCCTAAGAAGCCCGTATCTTGCACAGGAGAGACCCGATCGACTTTGAATTTGCGTTATTTGGAATTGTGTATACCAGAATTATCACCATAGTATCACATTTAATAACCTCTTTACTGGAACTGGACGAGTTCATGTACAGCGAGTTCATGTTCATGTATAATGTCTGTGCAATGTTTGTTGTAAGCATTCTCCTGACCCCATAAGATGAAGCTATTGCCTTCATATGGTACAGAGCAACATAAGCTGAGAGCACCTTTGCCTTGTGGATTCTGTTGTTTTTTTTTTTTTTTTTTTTTGTCGATAATTGGAAACTACAACAGAGTATGCGATAAAAATTGCGCCATATATTCTACAAAAATGGAACTAAACAGCCAGAGTATGGAAATTTCGTGTTCTTTTAGGATAACAGTCGTGGGCTTGGTCGTTGCCGAGTGTAATTATCTTAGTTGTTTTACTTTTGAACACCTTTTCATGTTTCTATATCTCGAAATCAAAAAACATATGGTCTGTGGTCTGTAATTTTTTATGGCGGTGTATAGCTGGTTTGGATAAATAAATAAACGTAAACTATAAGTAACATCTTGCCCAAGATATGGGATTGCTTTCTGACTATGAGCCTGTCGGGCACATCGTGGTAGGATTCGTTATAAGAACACTCAAACGACTACAACTCGTAGACGAGGAAAGGATTGAAGGGGCTTGACAAACAAATGAAGTAATTTGTTGACCATAAAAGCACTCGGCCAGGTGTTCTAAGACCCATTAAGTTACTGTTAAAGCGGTAATGTGGTAAAGTGAGTGACGCCCATTGCCTATTTTCATAACTTATTACGTCTTCTGACTATCGCTGGTCTGATCTGTTTGGATAGTATTTCCGGAGCAATGTCACAAAGCGACATATTGTTTCAGGATGCGTTCTTCTTCCTCCACGCAATCTGAGATACAATCAAAAGAAGAAAAAAATTGGGAAAAGTGCTACAACAAACAAACACGACAAGTGTTCTTCACAAGTATAAGAAATCCTTCCATCAATCAAATCCTTAAAAAGGCATGATCCTCTCGTCCCTACCGTTCTCAGCCATTTATCGTAGAATTACCCGCATACTGAACGGCACATTATCGCGGCAACTTGTTTCTTAAACTCATTGTCCGCCTTCGAGCACTTTCGAACAATCCAACTACAGTGGGTTGTCGTCACCGTTTAAAATGTTCCCACTTTGCAGTCGAACATGGAGACTCTACTCTGCTTATGTAATAAATCATCCCCTGACCACTACAAGGAAGCTATATACCGTCATCAACTTGCTTAATATTATCTTACGATGGAATTTCAGTGCAATTTAATAATTGAATCTTAAATGTAAAGCATATAAAGCGTCCGCCATTCAACCAAGTACTTAGGGTTTAGGTTTAATAAAATGAATTTGAAAATTTCGAAAATTTTTTATTTAATAAATTCAAATTGAAATTATTTCAACTGCAATCATGTCATGAATGTGTTTTATGCGTTCGAAATTCGAATCTCATCTTAAACAGATTTGTTCCCACATATAATTTTCATATATATACTAATTATCTAATTTTAATATAGATAAATATTATACATACATATATAAATATGTATATATATAATATTTACAGAACAATCATCGCGCATTGAAAGTGTAACATAAATAAAACGAAAGCACAAAGTAAATCTTTGTTAAATAAATACTTGCGAGATCTCATTTATTTCTAATATAATTCACACCAATTTGCCTTTGAATAGCTTTAACAACATGAGCAACAACATCGTATTACAAAAAGCTCTAATTGTTACATTTACTTGATGTGTTCGCATACAAATGATTAGCTTAAATACTGTAAGAAGAAATGTAAACAAGAAACAACCTCTCAGAGTTTTACAAGTGTTATGCTAGAGTGAGGGGACATTTTTGAGTTTTTTTAATCAATGCTTTTTAATTGCATTAATGATTTTACGTTAAAAGCTTAATAAACTTATTAATGGATTGAATTAATAGTACGTAAAGATTGGCTGGCAATGTATGAAATACGGCTTTTCTTTTCTTTTTTTTTTTTTTGTTTAATCTTGATAAAGTGAAGCGAAAAATTTGATGATAAAAATGTGAAGTCTACACGCAGTTGTGGAGGTAAGCGAAAAATGAAGCGTATCTTAGCCTTATCAACGATAATACGATTCCCATACGATTCCCATTATTAATGAAATTTTATAGCATTTTAATACGAAACAGAGCAACTAACGTAACTAACTAACTCTATTAAAGATAATCTTATAGTTATATGACACGATTGTAATATATTCACGATTTGAAGCGAATCGACGCTTCATTGATTACATTAAAATCAGTAAGCATGCAACATACAAATCAATGATCGTTAAATTTATATAATCTTTGTTCCCCTCTCTCCCTTCACTTTTCTTCCAACATATATATAATTTTCATAGCCCTAAGTTACCCGTGACTGTAATGATAGACCATATGCTAATATAAAAGAAATCGTATTAAAATCTTTCAATTCGTACAGTATTTAATCATAATAATACTAAAAAACGCGAGGAGAACAGACAAAAAAAATAAGAAAAACAAAAAAAAAAAAAAAAATCTATATTTTAAAGGTTAAAAGATGATGATATTTGCATATGCGGGTATTGACAGAATTGAAAAATATCAATCTCCGTGATATTGAATTACAAAAAAATTTAATAAGCAATAGAAACAAGAAAACTGGTTCGCATGTTCATTTCAGTTTACAGACATTGATTAATTTCATTATAATTAATTATTTATTTAAAATATATTAAAAACAAAAAAAAATGTTTAACTCTAAACTTAAAAACGCAGTAAAACAAAATGTCGAGGAAATCGTGTTTTAGTTCAGAAAACAAAAAAAAAAAAAAAAAAAACATTTTTTTTTCTTTTCTTTAAATATTTATTTCGATTCTAAAAATATGATTTTTATTATTATGAGTTTTTTTTTTTTACTAATCATGATATACAATATATTTCTCGCATATAACTATCCTCTCATCTTGTCAACTTGTTGGGGATTAACGATCTCCGTCTAAGTCATTGCAAAAAAAAAAAAAAAATTATAATAAAACGAAAATATACGAGAAGTAACACACACTGAATCTGATGGCATGATAGGGAATAGTATTAAAAATAATGAGCCTAACAATGCGTATCGCGCAATTTTATGAAAAATAATAAAATAATTAATTAATCATCAAGTGACTCAATAATTCTTATATCATTTTATCCGCGAACTTTTCCCGCTTTCCACTCTTATGTTTGTAGTGCTTTAAAAGCTGCCTCGTCTCCATAAAGATTGGACTTGCTTGAGCCTGAAGTCTCATCCGCTTAGTTAGGCGGACCTCAACTATTGATCTTAACTGACAGACTTTGAACTTCCAACTGAGTCGCAAGACAATGCTTTAAAACGCAATCGCTTGCAATCACCAAAGAACAAAAAAAAAAAAGTTAAAACATGATATCTGAGAGTGATCGAATCGTTTTTAGTAAATACATTTATTTTAAAACTGGCTTTAAAAAAAAAATAATAATAATATTGGATGGACATGCCCCATTTTTCCCACATTTATACAGACATTGAAGCGTTTCCCATACAATGTAAATATATGGAAATTTTTACCGTTATATGTCTTATAATCTGAAAATAATAGAAAAAAATCCAATTTATACCTTCTTCGTCCGAAGACAGCGATATTTCTGCTTTCTGGTTTACACATATTACACATTAGTTGCATTATTAAGCATACCTGAGGCGTCCATTTCTCCCGCCAGATATGCATAACTTTGACACCGACATTTGTATGCTACAAAATGTCGCTCAGTGATTACGACAGTAAAAAGAGACAATTATCGACAAACCGTAGGCAACAACCTCTGTACTGAAAACTTAACAAGTGTTAGTAACAAGTCAGTCTTGAAGACAATGCACGTTTTGAAGTTCCACGGGAGGTATTGGATGAAGAAATTCGGAATTTACTAGGCGAAAATCTAGCCCAGGTCCGAAAAGAGTTTGCTGCACAATTGGAAATGAGTCGACAGACAATTCCCGTTTGAATGCATGCAATGGGAAAGCTAGCAAAGGAAAAAAGATTGGCCTCATGATCCTCAGGAACACAAAATCGAAGATGAGAAAATCCGTTAATCCACTGCAATCACTTACATACTCAAAAGTCCGAATATTCGAGCTTAGTAGGTGGTATTGCGCGTTTGATGAGATTGAAACGGAATCATCTCTTGCGTTTTTCCAAGAGCTGATGAAACTACTACATGTGAACTATATCAAGCCCAAAATTATTCAAATAAACGACGGTCGAAAGGTGATTTCGCTTCATGACAATCCAGCAAATGAAAGCAAAAAAGTGCTCTTCCCGCTTGCGGATTATTCTCGAGACTTTTTGGTTCTTTCTAATTATAACTTATTCGGATCCATTCACTCGTATTTACCGCATCAGTGGGCCACAAAACTTGAAGATGTACGAAACTGGGTCGACGATTGAAACTAAGAGGTATCTAACGCGAGAGCATCCGGGAGCTATCTCATAAGCGGCAAAAGACAATAGATAGTGATGGTGAACGTCTCGATTGTCAATCTGTATAACGAGCTTTTTTAATTAAGATTAAAATATTTTTAGAAAATACACAGAACTTATTTGTACCCCTAGGATAATGCAGTTGTGTCCTTTGAGCAACTTGACCCATTACTTGACCCAATACTGGCGTGTGGGCAAAAATTTCATTTGCTTTTGCGAAAATTGAAGAATTTATGATAACTTTCGCGATCAGAAGATCGTGTCCTTCAAACGTTTACCCATCCGCACAAGCCTATTTGCCTAAACCGATTCAAAATTTGATACGGATCGCGAATATTTATATATTTTATAGGATCTCCGAAGTCTTCTCTTAAGCGTTTACAAGGAAACAAAATGAATGTACGTTGGTTCCATTCATCGCTGCTGGGTATAATGGATTTTTTATATTAGGCTTAGACCGATTTTTTTAATTTCTATTACTGTCTTTTGTACGATGCTTGATTGTAAAATAAAATGAAGATCCATTCACTCGATATAACAATCGTACGCCGTATCATATTACGTACTGTATATCATCGATGTATACAATGTAATAGGCGCGGGAATCCTCTCTAGATGATTATACACCCCAATTACACATTTTAATTTACTTATGCCAGACACTTTGGTAGCTACGGACAGACCCATTGATCGTTTTTACTGCCACTCTTACTCTTACAAAGCATCCACGAACTCCAGCAACTGGCCACAGTGTTGTGCAATACCCTAGAAAACACACGTCAAATAGTTGGTGTGTTTGCTCCTCCTCTGCTATATACCATTGAAAAATTGTTGTCCAAAAATTGGCATAAATCAAATATTCCTCGCTTTACTATATGTCATGAAAAAATGTTTGCCCAAAAAATCAACTTGTTAGTCCAATGCCCCTCCTTTTGTCCCTTTGCTATAAATCATTGAAAAATATTGTCCGAAAGGTAGGATACTAGTAGTAGTACCCGGATAACTTGAGATGTAGGTTATTATCTCGTCACTGAACCATTGCTTCTTTGAGTGATAAGCCCTAAACATATTAATGGAATGGGTTGTAACTTGCACTTGGCTTAACTCTTTAATGTTTTTCATAATTAATGTGGTGTCTTAAGTATATCGTGGAGGCATATTTTGGGCGATTTTGGCGGTGATAGGCCCTGGACATAGCAATTAAATCAGCCTTTCCGATAACTATTAGCGTCCTTTAAATTATATCAAAAATCTGCCCTTGAAAAAAATTCGCTAAAATTTCTCGTAAAATACTTTATATATTGTAACCTTTCTCCAATAGTACATATGTACTAAGCGGTAAGTAGTAATAATAAAATTTAATAATCAAATAGGATTTCTTTTTCTATTTGTGCTTATATTTGCTATTTGTGTTTAGTTTTTCTCATCATATTGTCATTCCTTCAATACCGTTCAATTACCAATTAAGTTAGCAGAGGCGGGACCCATGTGTAACAATAGTTACTGTGGGCTTTGGAGCCCACACTTGGACAAAAATGTGAGCTACGTACAGGGGACTAACCTCCACCGCCAGTGTTCCCGGTGTACTCTATCTAATGTAATAAAAAATCAAAAACTCTAATTGTTAAAAATCAAAAGTTCAGCTCATGTCTGCACTTTTTGCTTAGGATTTCTTGGAATTTCTTTTTCTCATTGCTTGTGTGCAAATATGAAAGATTTAATATCGTAGGGAAAATCGTATACTTTGAGATGCTTTATCGACTAATCTCTGGGCGTTAGTTTTTCGCTTTTCATAAGAAACAAAAAAAATTTATATGACATTTTGACTTTTGTCCTAACAGCACGGAGTTAATCCGTTCCATGTAGTTTTCCTTTTTTTCCTTTTTTTTTTTTTTTTTTTTTTTTTTTTTTTTTTTTTAGGTAATTGTTTTATGACAATTTATTGAATTTAAAGAGGTTTAACCGTAGATAATGTGCGAGTAAAACCGATGGAGGGCAAAGTTCTGTGTGCATACAGTATATGTTTTAGTATTGATGGCATATGAAATAACCCTTTTTGAGTTTGTTTAGTTATTTTTGCTCCCGCAGGATTATCATAAAACACGAAAAATCTACCATTGATTTCAATTCTCTAACAGAGATTAGTCGAGTTACTCCTTTTTATAAACTGAACCGAGCAAGTAGTTTGTTTGTTATATTTAAGAAATTTTTACGTTCGATGAGATCAAACGAGCAAGACTGACTGAGAAGAAAGAGAAGCGAGAATAATGAACACCTTGAAAAAATGGGCGTTTAAACCCATTAATATGTTAGGCTCCTGTTACTTATTGTTGGCAACAACGACAACAACAACAACAGCAACAACGACAGGAGCTAACCAATAACACTAAAAATCTCTTCACCGCATGTCTGCGGTTAACTGCTTCATTTCTTCTGCTCTATTGTGTTTGATTTTGTTTGTTCTTATTACTAAATGAAAATTTCCGTTACGCTTTAATTTTCCTTCTTTTTTTTGCCACCAAACACATCTGTGTGTATTTTGCATATCATCCTGCTCTCTATGTGTACCAAAGATTAGCTGTTGCTTAGGTTTTTCTACGAAATAGATTTTCTTCAGTTCGACTTGCATGTATCTTTAATAGTTTCTTGTTTTTTTTTTTTTTTTTTTTTTTGTTTTTATCACTCTTGCATGATTGGACAAATTTCGAATTTAAAGCATTTGCTGTTTTCCTTTTATCTGCTTTTACTTTTTTGGCAAAACAAGATTGTGTAAATTGTGCAAAAAAAAAAAAAAAAAAATATATATATATATATATAAATAAAAATAAAAAAAGAAAGAACCATCAATCATTCCTACTTAAGGTTGCATGCCTCTTAAGTGTTGGTATTAGAAATTTGTCACAGACTGCAGTCATGTCAAGCCAACCCTATTCACTCTTTTAACATTTCCACGAAGCATTTATCTATTTTCTCTGGTCTTTATGTTAGATTGCGCTCGGGTTTTTCAGCGAGCACAAATACATCTCATCTCCCTTTACTAAACGTGGTGGCATTGAATTTATTTCGATAATAAATAAATTTTATGATACCTATCTATATTTGTCAGTATATATATATTTATGCATGCATACATATAAACTAAATAATACAAATACAAAATTTCTCTTTTTAAGCGATTTATATCACTTATAGATATTTTAGGATTTATATCTCTCCCCCCTCTAATCATTTATAATGTTTTATAGTGTAATTTAAGAGTTTTGCTTCGCGGCCTATTTCAATGCGTTTGAAGAAACGAAACACACCACACGTATCATATATTTCTTGTTTGAAACATAAAACATATCAACAGATTTTCTCTCATTTATTAAAGGCTTTCTTCTTTCAGAGTGCGGACACGCTAGTCAAGCCTATATAAAATAATATTATATGACTGCCTACACAAAGTTTATCATTTAATGTTGTTTATCAAGTGCTTGAAAAACAAATTGACTGGTCAATAACACTAACAAACAAAGCAAAATATGTAACCGGCTCTCTCTTTACATTTCTCGACATCTACGAATGTATATCGATGTTCAACTATACAACAACAACAACAACAATAATAATAATCATATGAAGAAAAAGTAGAAGAAGAAGAATAATAAAGACAACAACAAAAACAACAGCAACAACATTAACAGCGAACTGGCGGTCAATATTTTCTAATTATAATATAGCTTTCATACGTACATACGTACCGATATACTGTTTTAGCACTGTCTCACGTGCACTCAAATGCCAGTCCATGAGCGCACAGTCAGAGATAACAAATTACAATTTTCCTTACTTATTTTTCTTCTTTTTTTGTTTATTTCATTTTCACATTTTTTGTTCCTTTTCTATATCATTTAAAGAGCTCATGTTATAAACCACGCCTTTTTACGGTCTTTAAAGCGACGTTTTATTATTATTGTTGTTGCTGTTGTTGTTATCATTTTTGTTGTTCGTGCTGGTGATCATTCACTCAGTTTAAATGATCTTCCAATTTAGAGTACACTTATACACAAATTATTACATTTATATATATATATATATATATATATATTATACACACAATTTCATATTTTGTGAATTGTCTAAACGAAACAAATAAGTAAATAAAAGAAAATCTTAGTGAAACGATTGCAAATGCCTTAACCTAACTCTGCGCTTATATATATATATATATATATATACATCTATATATATATATATATATATATATATGTGCGTACATGTGTATGTTTGCTTGCTTGCATGCATGCATATGGGTATGTTTGTGTAAGTATGTGTGTGTATGTGTATGCCTATATGTGTTTCTCTCTCTCTCTCTCTCTCTCTCTCTCTCTCTGTGTGTGTGTGTGTGTATAAATAAATTTTTGTAGATGGTTGTGCGTATGTGTGTGTGTGTTTGTATGCATGAGTTATGAGTGCTCTGCATTGGTCAATAAAATGAGAACATATGCATATATTGCTTGTACAACAATAGCAATGGCAACAACAACAGCAATGAAAAGATCACACATTGAATTGCCGTTAAACGGAAGAGCACCACAGTCATACCCAAAGAAATACTCTCTCGCTCACTCGTTTTAACTCACGCAAATACTTTCAATGAAATCTTATATGTGTAAATTGTGGGGTGGTAAAGCTGTTGCTTCATAGCCGCAGCAATTATTATTATCATTATTATTATTGTTGTTGCTGTTTTTGCTGTTACTGTTGCTTTTTCTGTTGCTGTATTAATACGTTCGAATATTTAGAGTATAAAAATCATATAACATTGTTCTTTATAAGCTGAAATTGACGATCGCCAGAATCGCGCGATATCAAAGAGAAGCAAATGAGAAGCAATACTTTTTCTAACCGAATAACAGCGACAGACAATTAAATTATTGAGATATTAAAAAATGTTTCTTAAGCGAGTATAAGGCATAAAATGAAAATATATAAAACTAATATACAATCAGTCTACTCATTCAATTGGTAATATTAACGTTTCCTACATCGTATGTATTTCTCTTTAAGAGAATTTATGAACGGGCAATGTTTCCATTTTGTTTATCTCTTGAAAGAAACAACAAAAACAAAAATTATATTCTCTGTAAGTGTATTACTTTTACCAAGCTGAGAGTAAATATATGTGCGCCTGTATATGTTGGCAATAATGCTCTTGCTGCTTTAATCGCACCAATCAAATGACTACAATCAATAAAATTGTCAAAGCGGGTTTACGGGAGAACACCGCACTTGGAGAGCATGTATAAGAAAGAGAACAAGAATTTTTCAATGTTGACTGATGTCACTGCTATGATGTTAATAATAATCCGACATAACTAATTTGAAGTTAACAGATAATGAACTGTTGGACTAACTCAACTGGTCATTTTGGATTTGTCATTAAACAGAATTTAAAATAAATTTTCTGCTTAATGTGATGCTCTCTTAGAACACAAAATATATTTGATAATACCCAAAAATTAACAATACTTGAGAAATATATCCATTAGGACGGTTAATAATCGCTCCTGTACACACAATTACAATCATGCAATCATATCATAATATATCTGAATTCTTCAAAAAGTATGTTGTTTACAAGATTTCGCAATGATATAGTTTTGCTTCTCCACTCAAATACATTCGCAAGCCTAAAGAAGTTGCCCTTCAAAGCATACTTAAGGCATTGAAAATGTAACAAATATTACAATAAGATGAGTATTAATTAGGATGACGACACCATCGATAGATAGTCACTTGGAATCGTGGGCATCTGCTTTTAGTCACCCAAGGATCCTTGAATCGCACGTCATATTGCCATTGTGTGTATTACTTAGCTTCAGTTCTTGCACTATATATCCGTCAATAGCTTTCAATAATGGGTTTGTTTCACGCCTATTTTCTACTCTCTTGCCATCCACATTATAAGGTAATATTATATATTAGATGACGATGTGGTAAAATTGTGCGTACATTTTTTATTTATTTTTAGATTTGTTGGTTGGAGCAGCCTATGATTTTCTTCTTTTTTTTATTATGCTATAGATATGCATAACCATTTACTCTCCTTCTCGAATACGCTGCGCTACGTTGATGGCACATCGAAAACGCTTACAGGCAATATTACTGCAGAGACTTTAACTTACTGCAAGAATTGATCAATTTCGCCCCTATGCATTTTGAAAAGCTAATAAATGATTTTCTATCAAGAGCAACTCGAAAGTTTACCTTTCTTTTTTACCTTGTCTTCTCGCCTTCGGCGTGTCACAAACTAATAATAAATTGCGTATTTACCAGCTTAAATAAGTGCATAAAAATAGCAAAGTGTTTTTGACATCATGGACATATCGTTGGTTAAGTGTGGTCAATTTTACACTTAACTTTAGAATGTTTCGGCGGACGCAAGCTTTTGTGCGAAATTTTAGAGTCATATTCGCTACTAACTTCACTTGTTGTACCATATTTTAATTGTTTAGAGTGAAATCGCAAGTGGCCGATGTCTAGTGTCAGGTTTGAACTATGACCGCTATTTCTAATATCTGTATGTATGTTTGTAAATTTTTAACTTTTTAAGCGAATTTTTACCATTGCAAGCAGAAATACACGATGTGACAGGTGGGTAGAGTGTATATGCTAATGAAAATACAGACATCTGATAAGTAATTATGGATGTTACGGACAGAAGGACATATATGGTACGCGTAATTGTCGCATGCTTTATTTATTTATTTATTTATTTTTTTTTTTTTTGATTTCAATTCTTCGCGAAATTCTGCTATGCAAATTTTGCTATGTAAATTATTACAATTTAAGTAAATAAAATATTGCAAAAGACTTAAGCCACGAACTATGTTAGCGAATAAACACCAAAATGTTAAATTAACAGCTTAGTCTTGTTTTTATCCAATTTAAAAACTTTAGACACTCTTCGCTGTTACTTAACTATACTGTATTTCTCATTTTGATCTTTGGTTCTCTTTAGAGTTTCCCATCATTCTCTCTCCTGCGCTGCTTGCTCTTTCCAATTCGTTCTCGTTCTCTTTTAAACATGTTTGCAACTCTCTTTAAACTGTTTTGAAAAGATCGTTTAACATAAGCCGAGCAACATTTGGCTGAACGGTTCAAACATTTAATAATCATAAAATGTTTTATACAACTCAAGTTTCTAACTGGCTAGAGGTAGTCTTCTATGCATTGAGGATCATCTTCAGCACGTTGTTGTTCATACTTCACGTCGTTGTGCAAGTATAAATGTAAGATATTTTTTGTTGTTGTAACTTTTTTTTTTTTTTTTTTTTTTTTTGTTCAATTTTTAATAAATCTTACGGTTTTACTAGTATTTACTTATTGTTGCTTTTTGTGTTTCACCTATGTCGTATAAAAAAAAAAAAAAAAAAGCAACCAGTTTATTTATTGTGTACGTTGTTGCTTTACACCACCACTATCACCCCTACCGTAGTAGTAACATCATCGCTACCATCATCATATTACGGTGTTTTAAGATTTGTTTCGTACTTTTTTTTTTTTTTTTTTTACTTTTTTTAAAATTTTTTTTCTGGTTTGTTTCATTAATAGAGCTGCTGTTGCTGCTATTGCTGATGTTATTTGTTGTACATAGAGTGGAGTAGTAAAGCATCTGTATTTAGTATGTGTGCGTGTGTATATGATTGAGTGTGTGTATGTTTAGTGCGCTGTATGTGTATAGCTCTGTCGTTATTGAAGGTATTTTGCAGAACTGTTTAACATCACAGTCAGTCTTTAGTGGTACTTCGCGCTTCTTGCTAGTGCACGTAGCCACGTTCGCTTTATTGAATTCGTTACGTTTGCTCTGTTGATTTTGTGGGTTCGTTGATTGTCCAACGTGCAAACATATACACACAAACATAGCAACCCTATATATTTACACAAACACAAAAGTATTATCTACAACAGCCGAGTGTTAATGTAAACGAAAACAAAAAACAAAAAAAACAAAAAAAAAAAAAAAAAAAAATTATTTATTTTTGTGTAATTTTTTCAAATTTTCGCCGTCGCTTCTACGCACGCAAAACAGTCTCAACGCCAAAGGTTTGTTGCAATATATATCTCTTCGCTTTCCTAATACGCGGGAGGATTATTCAAGAGTGAAACTTGAAATTCGTAAAAATTTGCAAATTTCATAATCGATTGAAATGTGAACAAAAATCGATAAAAATTGGAAAAAAGTAAATAACTACACAGAAAATTAAAAAATAAAAAATAATAGTAATAGTAATAATTAATTTAATATTTTATTAATTTTTAAATCATTTCGAAAATTCAAATACTTTGATGAGAATAAATAAAAACACAAGTTATTAAAAATATAATACGAATACAAGCAACAAAAATAAATTTTTACATGTTTAAAGATCAAAAAAAAAAAAAAAAAAAATTATTAATAAAATTTTGAAAAGAATTTGAGAAAAATAAGCGAAATGTTTTTATTAAATAAAAAACACTAACAACTATTTAAATGTGCATAGTGATGATCATCTAATTAAACACCAGTTTTTGTTGCTTCAAATATCTTTGCAATACGCATGCACGCATGCACGCACGCGCCCCTACACATACACAGGCACCTAAAGGCTTATTGTAGATATTCTCGCAAAAGGAAATCAAAATATAACCAAAATAAAAGTAAAACTTGAAAGAAAAAACAAACAAGCAAACAAACAAACTAACAAACAAACAAACAAAAACTGCCTACATTAGAACATCACAAAAAGTAAATTTGTTATTATAATAATAGCTCATAACATCGGCGAAGAAGTAAAAAAGAGTTTTTCATTTCACTTTTTCCCAGAATCAACGTCAAGCTCTAATTGTGTATACTCTAGTAATTTCTTGAGCTCGTAAATAGCTGATCAATAAAAGAAACAAAGAAAGACAATTATAATGTGTTTGATCGAATATATTAGAGACAAAAGTCTACAAATCCAAAATATATAAATATAACAACAGATCAAGCATTCGTTTATCAATTACTCAAAATAAGGTAAGAATTCTGATTCCAATGAATGTTTCTTTGTTTTTTTTTTTTTTTTATTTATTTAAATAAAAATTATAACAGTGGACAAGTAATGTGGTGAATACTAAAAGAAAAGACTTAGGAAACATACTTTTTTGTTTTGTTTTTATACTGAAGGAAATCAAATCTTAACATAAATTAACCGATCTCTCCTAGGCTTGTGAAGAACGATCCACAAACTTTCCATTTCAACATTAATTACATAATAATGAAAAGAAGAAAAATTTAAGAATTCAATGCCACCTTCAGATTGGCCGCTCACTTATCTCAAATAGAAAAGTCCTTTACTGTGAGTTTGTCGAAAAAATGCACAAACTTCAGATCGGATTGAAATATTTTTTTTTTTATGCCCAATCAAACCTTCAACTAAACATAAATTAACTGATATCTGGTGAATTTAGAAGGAGAAGATGTTAAGAATTAAAATTTGCTTCATCTTCCAACTTCAGATTGGATGCTCGTTTATCTTAAGTAGAAAACTCTGTTGGGAAGTTGTCAGAAATGCACAAATTTCCGATCGGATTGAAATAAATTTTTTTTATTATATTTTCGGTATTCTTTACGCCAATTTTCAAACACCAGATTGATTCTGTTCTTGTATTGAAATACTCTATAATAAGCTATTTGCTAGAAATTCTAATTTAATGTCTTCGACTTTGAGAACATAAATGAGTAGCGAACAAATAAATAGGTAAACAAAAGAATGAGGCAAACGGAATATTAAATGTAGCGTCATATGGTTGGTCGTTGATGCGGGCGAGCGGTGGCTATTGCGCTCACTATAAGCATGAATTGCACTAGAAATTGAGCGGATGAATTTATGAAAGCAAGCAGATGCTCTGCTTGACAGCTGAACGATCTAACCGTGGCCAGTTAAAGCGGAAGTGAAAAGAGAGATGAATACACGGCCGGCCCAATCGAGGGGTGACTTTATCGTTGAGCAAATGTCTTAACGTATATTGATTGTGCACACATTTCACATATATATATATATATATATAGAGTATTCAAAGCATATGAATTCTTGTTTAAAAAATGCATGAACACATTTAAAAGAATGCATTTATCTTATGCTAAACAAATAGGAAACGATATTCATATACTTCCAACCTCTGGGATGGGCATAATGAAAAGTATATAAAGAGATCTTAGTTGGCTGGCGGATTGTTATCCTCTAAACCTTCACACTTTCATTGGCGGGAGCGAGAAAGATAGAAATCGAAAGAGAGAGGGAGAGAGAAAACGAAAGACGTAGGGAGAGAGAGAGAGAGAGAGAGAGAGAGAGAAAGAGAGAAAGAGAGAGCGAGAAAGAGAGAAGGAAAGCAATGCACAATTAAGCACTTACGCTTAGCTACAATTAATGAGTAACGGATTTAAGTACTTTTTCTGAGTAAAAGAAAAATATTTTTTCAGTTTGATTTTGATAAAAATTCACTTCTGTAGAAACTGAAAATCGTAGAATGCCCCTCAAAGCGTACGAAAATGTTTACTGAATGAGGTTTTGTTTTTTTTTTTTTTTTAATTTCAAATCCTCGCAATTAACGGCATGAATTTAATCGATGGTCAGTTTACACTTCTTGTGCGAATATATGATTAATCTTGGTTTTCCAAAGCATAACGATGCACGTCTAGAATTGTTTAAAAATATATGACATACATGAACTTCATCTCTTTTCCACTTTTTCTCCTTCTTCTTCTTCTTCTTAAATGTTCACCGGGTCAACAACAGATGATTCGTTCTGTAAGAAGGGACAACCAAAAAACAAGATAAGCTTAGTATGCACTTTAAATTCCGTGTTTAGTTTGGCCGTAGTAAAGTTGAAGGTCTGCTTCCTTTCTTTATTACTTTGTTGCAAATCGTTATTAGATTTCATTTATTTATCGGTGTCAGTTTTAATAGTTTTTCTTCAATTTTTTTAGACTTTTTCTTTTTCAAACGTACGACCGATTTTAGTAATTATTAGCAAATCATTGCTAATAGAATTGTGTACTACAATTTTATATGTCTTTCGTAGATTGCAAATAGTTTCCGCTGTAGATTGTTGCTCTGATTTTAAAAATTTTTTTATGGAAATTCGATAGAATTTTGAAAGAGAGCAACGAATTTTCACCATTTAATCACTTCTTCAATATGATTTAATTGTTTATTAACTTCAAATAGCGTTACTTTCACTAATTGCAATAATATATATTTTATATTTATTGTTAATTGAATGTAAACCATATTATCGGACAAAGAAATTAAATTTTATTACACTTTTAAATTCTCTTTACCAGTCACTTTAACTCTTTTACCCATAGAGTATATATATATATATATATATATATATACTATATATATACTATATAGTATACTATATATATATAGTATTCAACATCATTCATAATTATTCAACGTTTTAAAGTGTTTGTCCTTTCAGTTTCCTTTTTTCCTGGAAATGTACTCGAGCATCGTATGAGATAAATAGAGCGTACTCTTGTCGACATATATATAATATATTTATAATTCTTGTATCTGTACGAAGGCCATTAACATAAACGCATTTGGAAACATGTAATAATAAGGTAATGAATACCAAAAAAAAAAAAAAAAAAAAAAAAAAAAAAAAAAAAAAAAAAAAAAAATAGCCAACGTGGGCTTTTTATCACACACCAGAGCAATGTGGTTATGAAATGGAAAGCGGAAAACATTCTTCTTAATAATTACTGTAATAAAACTCTATTATTTAAGTGAAATTTAAAATTTATTATTATTATTATTATTATTATTATTAAGTATAAGCAACAATCTAGTACGACTTGAAGACCAAAATGTATGTATGTATAAGTAATTTATGCATATGTAGACACATAAGCAGTTTTGTTTTGACAAGCATAAAATCTACCCTTACATACTTATTTGCTATGTCTTATCCAATATAATAAATATATATAAATAAGAATCCAATAGCGAAGATGAAAATTCGAAATACTTGAAATTTACAGTTAATCTCCAAATAGACTATTAAATCTAAATAAATGCCTTCAGCATGGAGAAAAGTCTCACCTTTTTTTTTGTATAAAAAACGAATCTTCACTATAGGACGGAAATTTTCGTTTGAAAGTACAGCTGGTGGCATCTTCAGAGATATCTTGTTCGTAAAGGAATACGGATGTGAATATGTAAACTCTGATAGACTTGGGGTTGGCTAACTTTTTTCACACTTGAACGTGTAGGCGCTATCAAGTTCCTTGATTTCCTTAATTCTTTTCTCTTTGCGTAAATATGAAATTCGATGAATTTATTAAGTCAATTAGCGCATCAGTCAATGGTGCCCGAGACTGATTTTATATAGAATTGGTGATTAGCGACAAATTGGCATTATTTTTAGAAAAAGCTAATCATTCAAAATAACTTCTCTTTGAATTTTATATAAAAATTCGATCAGTTGAGTAGTGATGATCTATTTATTATTCGCAAAACACACACATAAGGACAAAGAGGTGAAAATATTGCTTTTTACCTTTATACAGAGGGACAGAACACGCATACACACAGGCAGAGATACGCCGCTAGATACAGCTTATGCTCGCGTAAATCCTTTAATTACGAAATAATTTACTAAAAACTCCCTGCGATACTTTTCAAAGTTGTTGCATATGGCCTATAGGAAGTTAATTAAACCATAATTTTATGTCGTAGAACTTTAGTGTAACTGAAATATTTCACGTTTTGCTCTTTCTTTGGTAATCAATTTCGGCTCAGTAAGCAACTTTGTACGATACTATTGAGAAAGGCATATATCACGGACGAACTGCAACATTTTGCCTAATTTAAGCCAAGAAGCTAGGAAAAATGTCAAGGACGACCATAAGCTGCGATAACCATTTTTCCTCGGCAAAAAAAAAAAAGAAAAAGAAAACTATTTGTCGATAGTTTGGTGTCGGTAGTTGCTGAACGAAATAGCTGAACGGCATAGAGACCCCAAGAGAAATGAATACAGCAGAAAATGTCCAAACAAATCCAAGAGTTATTTTTGATAATCGAAAGGTGAAATTGCAAGAAAAATCTGACATCCATAAGGTATCAAAATCGAATATATTCACTAGTTGGCATAATTATTTGGGCTTGGAATAATACCGTTGTCTCACAATTTGTTGACTATATGTCTTACTTACCGTATACGACGGTATTTGCTTGCATATCTCAAAAAGTTCCTCTACGCGAAAATATTCAGGCAGACGAAGTTATTTTAGCCACTGTAGGTAATTTTGCTATCTTGTCGATCTTCACAAACCATCTTATAAGAAAGGGATTGGAATGGTGGCGAGAGTTGTCGAAGAAGAGTATGTTGATAATAATAATCAATTGGAATTTGGAAAAAGGAAAACAACAAAAATCCCGGCAACTATTAGTCAATGCATTAAAAAGGAGACTAAGTCGATTAATGATGACAACACAAGCGATTACCACTTCTATGGAACACTGTTTAGCGAACATTTAACGAAATCTGTGTGAAATCCGTTAACTGCTTTTGCTCAGCATTGAAGCTAACCAAGAACTCGACAAAAACATTTACTTTAGTTTCCGTAAAATGCGCCATGGAATTCATAAAGTAAAACTTTTCATTTCACATATTCACTGATTGTCCAAGACATGCCAGGACATGAGAAACGGAAAGATTAAAAAAAAAAAATAAAAATAAAAAAAATAAAAAATAAAAAAACATAAAACGAATTCCATAAAAGTACTAAATATGAATGTCTTCAAGGTTCTTTAAACATGTCTAATAGTTTCTCAGTTTTTTTTTTTTTTTTTTTAATTTACTTTGCTTCTTAAGTCGTTTATGTCTGACATAATTCTAAGCATTTATGCATTTGTATGTTGTATTCTCATATATGCTAAATGAAACCAGGTGTTAATCTTCTATTTTGCATATGTTACTCTTTAAGGAATCATTGGTTAGTGCTGTTAACACATCTTTTTATTACTATTATTATTATTATTATTAGATAACAACTACTATTAACAACACTTTCTGGTGCAGAATTTCTTAAACTTTCTTAAGATTTCTTAGCGATTCTCTTGGCGCGATACAAATAACAGTTCGCTTTGTGCTTGAGTCGATAGGTTCCGTTGATTCAACGCTTGCACTTATTATTATGTAACGCATCAAGGCAGTTTGATGAGAAAATGATGAAAATTTTTTAGTCTATCCCTAAAGGTTAAGAAGGTATAAGTTTAACGTTAATATCGCTTTATAATTATCATATTGTTAGGAATCTCTGCTTTAACAACAATTAAGGGTGATCTTCACACACTTTAATATAAATACATATATATATATATATATATAAATATACAAGTGTATATATATCTATTCTAATTACATAAAGGTTGGTTTGTGTTGACGATAGATGTTTTAGTTTCTGACTGGCACGGTAACAAGTTATCGTGCTTTAGTTAACGTGTTTTTTAAGTGCATTCATTTTAAAGACATTTCTATAACACATAGTAAGCGACCTTGACTTGTTAATCAAGTCGAGATTCACTATTTCAATGCATAAATCTTTTTTCTTTATTAACGTTAACAACAATAAATTCATTTTATTAATTATGAATATCTTCAGAAAAATTTGCATAATAATTAAAACGTAAAACGATCAACCATTAAACTATAGGCACAAATAATTTGTACAATCAAATCATCTAAATATACTTCTTAAGGCGACTTCTAACGAACTTGCGAAAAGATAATCTATTCCATTAAAGAGTTGTGACCGTTGAAAACAACATTTCAAAGGCATTTCGAAGTTACTTTCAAATCTGCACAACACCCGGCATATTATCGCGTTCGCGTTTGTCCATTAATATCCGCAGCCTTTGCGATAATCTCTATCGGTACTAGTACGTCCCGCCCGCCGTTCCAGGCGTTTGACGCACTTTCAAGTCAAACGTATGTAAATCCTCTTCCTTTATTTCCTTCCTCTTTAAACCTTCTAGGCCAACACCATGTAACCGACATATCCTCGGCGACCCGACAAAATTGAAATACATATATATATCCTAAAATGAACGGCATAAATACTGAAGATGGTCGTTTTTGTTTTTTTTTTTTTAGCCGGACAATGCAAGACACCAAACTGAGAATACAGCGAGATAGCACATCAAACAACTAGCAATAGAATCTTTGCCAATGAGAATCGAAAAGCGTGCAGTCAAGTTGCTGCTAATTAACAATTTTTGATACAGTGATGGATAAGGAGAAGACAAAAAGTCCATAATAGTTTCCTAATTTGAATTTTTAACAAAATGTTGGATCATCTTTGCAGTTAGTTGCATAGGGCAGAACTTTTTAAGATATATTCCCGTGTAGCGTTGGCAACATTTCTGAGCAATTATGTCATTATCTTTGGGAATTCAAAGGCAAATAAGATAAACGGCTTATCCTTATCAGCAATGTATTGTTTAAGCCATACTTGCAAAGCAATAAGTTCGTAGAATGAAGTAGACATATAGGACGAATATTGAGAAATCCACAGGATTTGAAAATCTTGAGCGGAAACTGCGATATTCTTTCATATTTACGTTTATTAAAGAAACGTATTTAGCGCACTTGTTAACAACATCCTGTAACTTATTGCTAGAAACTCGATCTAAGCTCGATCATATATGTGCACGCCATTGGATAGATATGAGCGGCACGACGGAACATTTGATCTCAATTCACTCTCAATTCTATGATGATAGGAACCTAAGTAAGATGAAGCAAGCGACAACTATCTGAGAACGCTATGAATGCGCAATAATTGTGAAACCAATACGGTCTTGAGCATTCAAGCAAAACGCTACCATGACACTACTCATGAAATTCAAAATTCAGTCGACACTATCTAAATATCCTATGGATTCGTTCATAGTAGCGGCACCTAGTTTTTTTTTTTTTTTTTTTTTTTTTGTGTGCAGTGTTTTGTCAATTAAGAAACATTTGTGTAAGCAATAAGAGATTGTAATGCCCAGCACTGTAGAAGATTAACAAGCAACGGTACATTCTGTAATTTTTAAAAATGGTATTCAGTTTCGGTGGACCTTTTGCCTTGAAATCATTTACCGTAGAGTTCTTTTGCTTGAAACGGTACAATCCAGATTTTGCCAACTGGGTCTACAAACGATAATGCCGGTTACGTGAAAATGAAATGTATCGTTAATTAAGGCGGCCTCTGAAGCTCGCATAAACTCGATAAAAACTACATATGTTACTTTTTAATGTTTTACAAGCAAATTAATTATATTTAGTCTATTGGTTGGATTGTGATTATTTTTTCTTTTTAATTTTGTAAGTGAAACTTGTAGTAGTAAATATTACGAATACATAGATATATGAGGAATAATTCTGAATCTGTAATCGGTTAACCTTACATCGAATTACGTTCACTGCTATATAAGACCTACGGTTGGAACTGATAATACAACGGCAGCATTGATTCTATTTATATTTTCATCAAACAAATCATTCTCACAGAATGAAATCAGTGTTAAAGTGTCAGTGCAAACCCCTTGAAAAATATGGAGAACCAATACATATTTCCATCAATAATCCGCGTCCGTAACGGGCAATAAATACGAGAACGAAATCGAAATCGATTTTAAAGTTGAGAACGAATACCGAAGTCCTATCATCAAATGCAACCTGAACGTTCTAAATAGTCTACCGGAGACCTTCACGATTATTTTGTTCGCATTAGATGCCTTTTCCATTACGATGGAAAACGAGAAAACGCTTAAGGTTTGCATTTCGTCGCAGAAGATGCGACAAATCTCTGCAAAATAAAATCGGAGAAGTAGGAGAGTATGCCAGCTATTAATTGCGAAAGAACACATAAATATCCGTACGTCTGTCCTTACATGAAAAACACGCAACGTTGCGATCATCAAGATACCTACTATGCGAGCAATAAATAACAGCAGCAAAGAGATGATAAAAAGGAAAAAAGAACCTTTTTGTGGTAAGGAAAATACGTTTCAAGAAAAAAAAAGCTCCAGCAAAAAGGCGTTGTGTCATAGATAGCCTTTCCTTGGTGATGTCGTAATCATTGGGCAACATTGGGAAATAGTCATCGTAGACCTCGTGTTCATAATTGGCTTGAATAGCGCACTGGATTTAGCGAACTGGATCATCTGTCAGTTTGTCCTTCTTATGTAAGCTTGAAAATTTTTTCTCTCTCTTAATTACTAATTTTTTCTCTCTCAATTACTATAACGCCTTACACTTAAGAATATGATATACTGCTAAATTACATAAGAATCTGATATAAAGTGTGTAGAGAGAGGCAGAGTCTTACACAAACTCTCAGAACTCGCATGAAACCGAATCAGTGAAGTTGGCATCTTCCCTGCTTGCGCTCTGCTTGTCAACAAGAAGACTGAGTGGAATTTTTTTTTATACCTAATCGTTTCTCGTGTTCCTATAACGAAGCGCAGCGCGATGAGCCTCACAGGCTCACAATCAGAATCAGTATCTTGCGCAAAAATTTGTTTATAGTTTATATTTCTTTGCTTGTCCAAGCAAGCTTTATATAAACATGAAGCATTACGCATTGGTGATATATTTTTCGATTTCGAATTATTTATACATCAAGACAAATAAAAATACTTTCAAAATAAAACAAAGAATAAATTTATCGGCCGAATCTTTAATATCCACGGTCTTTATCCTAAAAAAAAAAAACTAAAAAAAGAAACGAAATAACTTACCTAATAATATTGAATGGGCGTGGTTAGTTAATACAGTACACGTGGAAATTTTTATCGTGTAGTATTGTATTCTATTAAGTAATAACCAAAAAACATAACTCTCTCTGTAAAAAGCATAACTATCCACAGTTTATGCTGCAGTGTATCCACTGCGTGTGTTTTCACCAATTGAGCCGGTTTTGGATACCAATGTGCGCGCAAGAACTTTCAATTTTGAAGTCCAAAGTTGTAGACGATCGCATGGTTCGGACGGGAGAATGTTTATAGCAGACATTACACAGATGGCCAGACGGATAGATGGAAATGGTTAAATCGAGTCAGAACTTGATGCTGATCAAGAATATATATACTCTGAGGCTTCTTTCTAGGCGTTTGAAACGTTTTGACAAAAACGATATACTTGTCAGCCGTCGGTTAAATTCTGAATAAGCTTCAGTTCAGTTCATGCCAATTATAATTCTTATTATTGCTAATCTCAGATGGTATGCACAGTCTCTCTTCGGATCCTTCGTGTTCAAAACACGGTGACACTATTCTGATTGTACGACTGCGAGCCGCATTCTAGGAATCATTTACGATTCATTAGAGAAACGAAAAAGGTTAATTTTGACTTAACTGACTGTAAATTTACAAATATTAACGGATAGCAAAGTAAAAAAAAACAAAAAATTTTTTAGAAATCCAATGCGAAATAATTAAAAAGTTACGGCCAAATTTCATCCGACTAAAATCAAAAGACTTTGAGAAGCTCTTCTGGACCAGAATTTAGGATAGAAATTTTAACAAACGTTTAATAGAATCGCGAAATGTAGGCTTCGACAACTTCGCGACTACTCCTTGAACAGAAGATTATAACACAATGATCTTATTCTGGTGTATAGGAACCCGCTTTTCTTCGCACTGCTGTTCTCACTAATTTGTATGTAAAATATGACATTGGCACACTATGTATACGTATATCAGTGATGGGAATTGAAAAAGTCAACTGCAAAAATGAATATTTTTCAATTTTGCTTTATACAGAGACTTAGTACATAAAATACGCCCACGAAAACGCTCGTTCGTCTGACGAGCTGGACAAACGTGGTATTAATATGAAAGAGTTTCGATTCGATCTAAATAATTGCAGTCGTTTTATTGAAAGGTTTGGAGGATCGAGATTGAACGATTTTGCGGAGGTAGACGAACATTGACTGAATTTTAGATTACTGGGTAAGTAGAATTTTAAAGAAGCATGAATAAAAGAGGAGATGGTTAGCAATACTTTGCAGCCTATCTAAGTTATACCTTGGCCACCCAGGAAAGACTTTAATACAATAGTTAACATGCGCCATGAGTAGGAAATGCGTAATGGTATGTTTAACCTTTACAGGCGGATATAGCTTTAGATTGTAGTTTTCGTGTCTGAAGACACGAAACTTTAGCAGAGACATTGTCAATGCGGGAGTCATAGTTGAATCTGTGATCAAGGTCTACCCCAAGACGTTGCATTGTATCCACAAGATCGTTGGAATCCCCAGATATATTTATATATATATGAGGTCGAATGACCCAGCACGGGGAGACTTGACGAATAAGTCTACAATATTACTGAAGTTAAGGCAAAGCATATTATCTATCTTTCAGGAATTAACAATTGCTAAAAAATCATTAGTCTGGTTTTCGAACGAGTGCAAATTGCATTTACGCATACGCATACGCAAAAAAGGAGCGATCGTTACCAACCCAATTCCCAAGATCATTTACGAAGAGATGAAACAATAAGAGGTCTAAAATGGAACCTTGCGGCATAGTCTCAGTTAGAGCAGAGTTAGAGTTATTCGCATAAACAAACTGGTCACGATCGGAAATATGCGACCACATAAGCTTAGAAGCACTCCGAGATCATAAATTTGGCAATATTTCAAACGTTATTCTCATAATATTTGTTACTGAAGCATAATGCACGTATGATGGGGTTATGTATGGAAGAGAAAATCGAGCAAATGGTCTGCACGGCTTTCTTAGTTCTTTTATCAAAACTCAGGTCGCCGAGGCGTGCGAGTAAACGACCAGGGAATGTCTCATGCATTAATTGAATTGTCTTACGGGATGTATGGCATGTGGTACTGTCTTACACTTATCATTGCCTGACCAGCCTAATTTTCGAAGCAGTATGATCAATGGCGGCAAACTCCAATCTTGCGTAAGCTTAGGTTATCCTATTGCACACAAATAAAACATTGCTAAGACAAGGGATGAAGCGGGCAAACGATTTTAAAGTGCAGTACTTTTTGGTAGTTTTCCATAAATTGAAAGTTTTCACTCAAATACTTAAATAATCAATATGTCTAACCACCCCCTACGTATTTCACTACTTATAGGCATACAGTTGAAATGATTTTTTTTTTTTCCTTTTTTTTTTTAATTCAAATTTGGACAAGTTATGCTGCGTGCAGCAAACCTTCCGTTAAAGTGATAGTGCCTTATGCGGAGCGCCCACGTATTGCCATTTTTTACTATTTGAGTCGTTCACTGCACAAATCGAGTAACTCCACTTTTAAAAAAATTTTAAATGTAAATCCAAAAACCTCATATCTTTTTATATAGTAGCCTTTGCACAGTGTTTTTTTTTTTTTTTTTAATTTCAGTTTTATCGAATCTCTTCTATCGTTTTCGGGCATACCCAGAATCTTTATCACTTATTTCTTCGGATGTGATAATTCTCATTATTGGCGCTCTATCTGGCGCTCTATTGCATAGACTGACAACCTTATGCAAGAAACCCGCAGTATTTTTGTGATGCACAAATACATTTAAAGTCGGTTCTACTCAAGATCACTAATCTTCAAGTTATTTTGTGAAACAATTATTATTATTTTCATAATCTTTTCGTACTTCCTAAGTAAGTGTATTGTTGTTTTAATAATTACATAATTACAATGTGGCTGAATAATGTTCGCATTAATTTCTTACGAGTTGACCTTTTTATATACGTTATGAAAGAGATCATCCAAATCAGGTTCGCTTATTGATGATCAGACTTGCAATGGATCAACTAAATGAAACATTTTAATATATAAGCCCCATAAGTGCAGTTAGAGGCTATTTGTTTTATGTTTTATGTTGCCTCATGGGATACGCATGCCGTTCCAAAGTGTATTCGGTACAAGAAGACAAAAGAAATAGACTGGCAGATGTGGCCAGATTTGATGGCCACCTATAATCATGGCTTACGATTAGTCAGAGTGATACCAAGAATGAGGAATCATATAGTGCTTCTCGAAAATTTGTACACATCATTGCCCTTGGCGTATGATTTGTGGAAACATGGACGGTCACCTCACCATTTGCCGTCTGTGGATTTACGCAAAATTCCTTTATATAAGGATACCACGCAAGTGGTATGCAACAAGTGCAATGTTCCTCAATCTTTAAATGCTAAAAATAATTGTTGCATAGATCGCCATGTTTTGTAAGGCAAAGTATGTTTGTAGTATTACATTATTGTACGCAGTAACTTTGTAGAACTGACCAAGCGATTGTTCATGCTGATGTAGAAATCGAGATATGGTTTTCTGAGAATTAAAGAAAAATTCTTATGTGGTTTTTTTGTTATTTTTAATTTTCTCATTAACTACACCCATCGTGCGGTTGATTTCAAATTGTTTTCTTTTAAATAAAAATTCATCCGTTTAAGAGTCAAGGTTAACGCTATTCAACAACAAAACTTTTTTTTTACCAACAAATAATTTTTCAGAGACTATTTTGATTAATTCGATACTCTAATGTAAGTCATTGCAATAATGGATTGGATAACGGAATCAGAATTAAAGTAAAATAAATTAGTCAGTCGCAGTCTAATTGCCGCATGATCAAGTACTTGAGAAGTCACTTTAGGAAATATACATATATATGTATATATTCCAACAAACACATTTGTTGAGAGGAAACGAACTTATAATCCCGATAATTGGACCGAAATTTACCAACACTATAAAAGAAGAAAAAATTTGGCATCGAGGGCTAAAGGGAGACATTTAATACCTGCAAAAGTCCATCTTGATATTATAGGCAGATGTGCGAACGAGAAGCTCTTTCGGATGAGAGAGAGGCTGCCATGGCCTGGCATTTTTCAACTTGACTAAAATAGGTTCTTAAGAGGTTATCTTAAAGCTAAACACATTTAGGAGAAAGGCGCTTTACGAATAACCCTAAGGAACCAAGATCACATTCTTTTGCATGATATTCCCGTTTGCAAAAAATATCTTTGTGGCACTTATCGGGTGAATGAGGGACGAATATGCAAATGCTGTTCTAAAGAACAAGTTACATCTTTGCTTTATTATCGCAAAGGCTGCGTGTATGTCTAAAGTACACACAACAAGTCATTTCCAGCCTAGGCTAGTCACTATACTAGAGCTAAATAATCCAAGACGACTGTATTTAAATCTTGAGTCAAATATTAAGAAAATGTATGAACTACACGGTATACAATGTGAAACGAAACTATATGTGTGTGTAACAGTTACATTTCAAGCAACCATCGAAGGATACATGTGACGGTTGTGTTTCTTTGCAAATTAAAATTTAATCTTCGTCCGGCGAGGGAATTAAGCTGACAGAAAGTGAAAATCAAACTCGCTTAGAAGACGCTGAAGGGGCTGCCGATCGAATGACAGCATCAGAAAAACTTCTTGTATTTCCTTTCGACTTGGAAACAGCTTTAGCTTTGCATGAGTTGATCACAAAAAATGTATTTCAACAGAGTTGTTAACGTTTGCCTTATGGAAAACCTGTAATGAAAATATTTACTCAATATGTACTCAACTTTTTCACTTTTCTCATTTACCAAGTCTATGAATACCACCAGTCACATTTTTTTGCCTAAAATTTATAAAAAATAAACAAACAAAATATACATTGACCCAATACTTGATCGCATTTCTCAACTTTTTGTTTTATGGAGTTAAGCAACTTGTGCAAGCAATCGCTCAGCAATATTTGTTATTTTAATAGCAAAGTTCTTAGAAATTCTCCTTTCCCGATAATCTAAAATTCAGTTAACTTATCGCTCTAGCTCTACAAAATCAGTCAAGGTTTCGGCGCTTCTCTGGATCGAATAGAGACCTTTTCACATTAATACCGCGTTTTTCCAACTCATCAGCCGAACGGGCTTTTACCGACCGTGTTGCAAGATTGCCTCATCGCAGAGTCTGGGAAAAAAATTGATCGCACCGCTAGATCCCATTGATGATTGCGTAACAAGATGATTACATTAGCAGCCATTTAGATGACTTGTATGCTCGCTCACGTTTCTCACTATACTTTCTATTTGTACATGAATTGTATCTATGCAAGTAGGGTAATAGGCTTATGGTTGTCGTTAAATGTTATTATTTTAGTACCCTACCATTTATCCCAACATAATTTTCAAAAAAAAAAAAAAATCTCTTTTTTATGATTGTCGGAATAAGTTCTGTTATAGCCGTTGAGGAATAACATACCGCTTGATATGGAAAGCATTTATGATAACAAAAATATATAATTTTCGTGGCAAAAGTATTGTGCTTTGAAAGTGTTAGACATAGATATGAGGTAGCTAAGGCAAAATAGCGGGTCGCCGTTATGAAAAACGTTTTCATAAATAAAACGTAATATTAAGAAAACTTGTTTTTTTCTATTTTAGGTAAAGTTTGTCAGCGAGTGGCTTCTTTGCGTTTTAATAGTTTCCTCTTTAACTACTTAAAAATCGATAAAATCGTTCATTTAAAAAAAAAAAACTGAAATCATAAATTTCGTAGAATACTTTAACTTGTTGATGAGATTTGTTGTTTTTAAATAATTATAACAACAATAACGACAACATGTTTTAATAGCATAGAAGCAAAATATCATAAAATTTTATGATAATGTGATTTTTATTTATAATAATAAGTATTGTGTTTAAGTTAAAGAAACAGAAAAAAAAAAATAAATAAATAAAAATAAATAAAAAAATAAAATAAAATAATAAATAAATAAATAAATAGAATGAAATAATTTTGAATAATTTAGTATATATATATATTTTTTTTTTTTTTTTTTTATTTTGTTTTTTTCTACTTGTATATATACATCAAATATTTATAAAATTTGTATACAATAAATAAATTATCTACAAAGCTGTTCATGGTAAGCCCAATAGCAACAACAATAGATTAAATTTAACAAATAAGCAAACAAAAGACTCTCAAATTTAAAATATTTCTTAAGCATAGCAAAATACATTAACATATTCTTCTACACTCGGAGAAAAGACAAATGGAAATTTAAAAATTATTCACCTGACAATTGACAAATTAAAAATGATGCGAACTTTTCTAATAATAAGCGAAAAGTAAAACTTTGGTTAATAAAATTTTGACACGCACGATATGTGTTAATAATGCTTCGCTTTTACACCTTATTTACATTTACAAGCGTTAACTTTATGCGTACGTATGCAACAGGCAGAAGGACTTAAGATAGACTCACCTTTTATTATATCGATCGGTTGTCTGTCTGTCCGTCTATCTGTCTTGTTTCCCTTTTTTTCCAGTTATGGTATACTGACGGTTTTCGTCGCAAAGGCGAATGCTATTGAGAACCGTTCGGATCGGGCCACTTTTCCCAACACTTACCGTATAACACGTTATCGTGAGAACTCGTTACTTGATAAACTATACAGTGGTGACAGGCCGCGATCCGCTTTAATACTTTTACTTGTTCGTTTTAAATTAAACGGATCACGTGTACAAATAAGTTTTGACGGTTCTTTTGCAACCTTGAAGCCTTATTCAGTAAAACTGATGCAATAGTTTTTATTCAAAATATTGTCCATCGTTAGCTACGACTTTTCGCCGTCTTTCAGGTAATTTTCATATTCCATCCCGAACAATATGTCGTCTTTTAAGGCTGTACATAAAAAAAAAATGTGTCAATATTTGAATCAAAGCAATGTGAAAGGGGAGAGTAGAACATTACAGTCTAGAAATGCAAACTTTCCCTAATCGAGAGTTGTGCTATGTACCACGACGCCTTGACTTTCGGTATATTGACCCGCTTTTTTAGCGTAATTGCATCAATTATTGAACGTAGTAGACCTTAGGAATGATTTCATTTAGTAAAAATTAATTTGAATACAACGCGTCCAGCTCAAATGCGGCCATCAAAGATATTCAGCCGTATCGTCGATGTCATCTTCACTTTTATTTTGAGCCGGCAACGAAAGCCTTTTTACCCTAAACCATTTTCAAAATTCTTTTTACACTTTTTTAACTGCTTTGCTAATATTCCTACGGCTACCAATAGTTAAATTGCGATCTTTTCAATAAAACCTTATTTGGAAATGTTACCAGGTTTTACTAAAAAAAGAATATTAATGAACTTAAAGATTTTAAGGTCATGTAATTTAAATAATTCTTATAAAATGTTCCGACGGAAGTCTTTGTTATTGTTTTTTTTTTTTTGTTCTTTTTCATACGAAACCTAACAAAACAAAGTTTCTTTAAGCCATCTTTGCCGCGTTCAAGTATGAAATGTATTCCCTTAGAACATGTAACGGTTTTCAAATTTTGCGTAATTGCGTGATTTGAACTATTTTGAGAAAGCCGATTGCCTCGCATCTATGAATCTAATGCTTCTTTCGAAAATCAATTTTATTTAGAAAAAAAAAGTTGACTCCAGAAAAGTCACTTGGACTGCGACGCTACCTATTTCCTTCCCCTTCTCAACTTCCTTTTAAGCATACACGCGGTATATACAGATGATCAATCACTCCGGGCAAGTCTCCTAAACGTATATAGATATATATACAGACGGCACTACATCAATGAAGTTTTCTTTGAAAATGATTTTCAATGAACTTGGTAGCTTTCTCAAGTAATCCCCTAATATAAATCAATAGATAGAAGATTAGGCTATAAATTCCTAGAATTTATTTAGAAAATAGCGTTAAGCAAATGTTGGAAAATCGCAGATAGTTTCGTTAATTGTGACTTCGGCTTCCTATATGTATTTTATTGTGACAATATATACTCAAACACTAAACTGCCGTCCTACACGGATATTAATGAATGAAAATGATGTGCAATGATGCTCATGCCTCGTACATATTCAAAGTCAGACAACGCGAAATTCACTCCGAAGAATCACTGCAAACTTCAGGCTTAAGTCCACGGGCCCATCTATGTGACGAAATTAGAAAGGCATATGAATGCACCAGTTATTAAGAGCAATTTTGTTGGACGCAACAATATAATTGTTTAATCCACTTCTACACTTAAAGTCGTCAGGGCAGGAGTGACAAAACTTATTGTAGTAATAGCTCAGCTCAGATAATCATAATAAGCATGTCTTTAGCCTGGGAAGAAATATTCAAAGGCTGAATATTTACCGTATTCTGTATAGTGAATAGTGTATTGTAACATTTGTTTTTCTTTTTTCAATCGTGATAGCATTTACTGTTACTACGATTGCGGTAGTTGACGGCAATGTTTTTTTCTCTTGTCATTTCCTCGATTTGCGATAACTGGGATTTCCCGTACAAAATTATGAGCCAATGATGGCGATAGGTAGGACGATAGGTGTAGAATAGTTCCGGGGCATAAGATCAGCCCGTCCGGCAAGAAAGTTTCGATCGCCCGTCTGCCCCCATATGATTTTCTGCGCGTAATTGTCGCATAAAAAGTAAAAATTAATCAATCATCTAAATATCTGGACAATTTTTTAACCTTTCGTTAGCATATATATTAAAAAATTGTTTACCTCGCACAGGCGATGTATTGACCCTTACTTGCTTTACAAGCACTTGCTATTAATTACATTTTTAAGATCTAGTGTTCTTAATTTCCTCGTTAGGTACCTGTAAATTTAATTTGCCATTTTTTTTTATGTAATTTTCGGATACAGTTGCATATCTTTCGCAAAAAGTCGGAGTCATTTAAGTTTGAATTAAATTTTTAAAAAAAGTAAATTAAGTGAGAAATTTTTAATGAATTTAATTTAATTTTTTACTGTTTTACTCTATTTGTTTTTAAAAAACAATCTTCGGAATAAAAAGAAAAGTAAAAGAAATTTTTTGGTTTCTCGTCGTAATCTTAACAAAAGTGTAAGAGACTCCGTAGCCAAATAATCACAATTGTAAATAAAACAATTAAGTTAACTTTTTATTTACTCCGGTGAGGAATTTTTCTTATTAAATCGTTTACTGAAACTCAAATCATTTTCAATACTACCGTTGGGCTAAGCCAACTATTCAATACCCTACATGATATTGTCCAACACAATTCGTATTTCTTCCGTAGAACGCCAAAATTTATAACCGGTTTCTATATCAACTTAGTGTTATGGAACTGTATAGTGAAAATTAGATCTCTTCGCAAATAAAGGCTTACTTTCCGTAAGGATGATGTGTTCAAAAACTATTCGTTCAAAGTTCATCATAATTAATTTTATATATCATACTTCTATTGTGGATCAATCTAAATCGTAACATATTAAAATTTAAACTTTGCTGCCTTAAAAAATAAACCAAAATTTTCGTAAATATCCTTGTATAGGTTAGGATCCAAAATATAGACCCATATGGTGCAAATTTTTTTTATCTTAGTTTATCAGTATGGGTTAAGTTCCACCATAACATATTAAATTCTAGACTCTATTGCCCTATAGAGAATCAATTTTCATGAAAATCTATTTACAGGGCAGGGTCCAAATAATAGGTCGAGATGGTAAAAATTTTGCACAGTTATTTGTTTTTGTCTTAACTTATTATTATGATATGATTTTCATCATGGAGCATTGAAAATTATACCTTTCTGTCATATGAACTTCAATTTCCCTCAAGACAAGCCAGGTTATAAAGGTTATATACTATGAAATATATTCTGCAAGTAATACAATAAGCCCGATAGGAATTCAATTGAGAATTGTTCTTGATTTTGTTGTTGTTGTTGTTGTTGTTGTTGTTTTATTTTAAATTCCATTCATAATGCTCTGTATGAACTATTGAGTGTCACTGAATCAAATCACTATTATTTGTGTCTTTATTTACCGCATAGCGCAATCAATTCGACTTTCGCATGTCACGTGATTGTATTGCACATTTACTAGAGCATCGTCAATGAAGGATGCGCATTGCTTGTGCTTGCTTCTAATCAAAGTCATTTTTATTTTAGCGTACACTTTGCACAAATCAATCAATCAATCATGATATTCGAGTAAGGTATGATAGCCTAACTGCTTTGATGTGAATAATTCTGCTTAATTTCAGATTAATGTACCTTGTTATATATATCATACATTATTGTGGGGAATGTCATGAAATTTCTTTTTCTCTTTATTACAGCTTTGAGATAACGATAGGCGTGATTGTAGATAGTTTGCGCGTATCTTGGGAATTGACTTTTATTTAATTTGTCGATACGTGACAATATCCAAAGCAATAGATATTTTTGAATGGATTTTATAACAATAAATGTGTGTGTATGTGTGTGTGTGTGTGTGTGTGTGTGTGTGTGTGTGTATGTGTTATTAAATTGATTTAAAGTAAATTGCAAAACAAGTCATATTGAAGACATATATCTTCAAACAGTAAAGGGTAAATTTCTTTCTCTTTTCAACAAAATAATACTTGAATGGTTTATGAAAGAATGTATGCTGAATCTACTGAATTCTAAACTAGGCCGTCACCTGATGTCTCACAATATGTTCTCCTGTAAAAATTGTTCATCAACAAATGCAGTTTGCTGCCGATTTCCTTGACTTTCATGTTTCCTGTTCGCTTGAAATAGCTATATAGCTTCGTAGGACGGACATGCAATAAAGCGCAACTGAGCTGAAAATGCCAAAAAAAAAAAAAAAAAAAAAAAAAAACAGAGTATGTATTTGGCCCTAGAAGCGGGATATTCATCATCAAGGTATCTATTTAAGATTTTCGCGTGTAAATATATATCTACGTGTGGTTTTCAATGTCTAAACGGCACTTGGGTGCAGCATTTATGTGTGTATGTTTCAATATTCATAATTCGCTTTTTATGTTTCGCTTCGTTTTTATTATTACGATTATGAGTTTGTATTTATTTATTTTTTGCTCTTTCCTTTGGCATATAAATAACGGCAACAACAATGAGCAAACTAAATACTTTGATTTTTTCGCTTTTCGCTTGCTTTTTTTTTTTCTTTTTTTTTTTTTTTTGCGATATTAGCTGCTAATAATTCAACAATGTAAGCAAATGCTACGATGCAGTTGACGGTTAAAGTTTCATTAGCTTTTTTCTCTCTTTTCAAACGGATATTGTCATTTGATCTCTGGGTAAAGTATGCACATGGATTGGATATGAGCGTATGTGTGTAGTTAAGTATATGACCGTATTATGCTATTGTTAAAACATTGTCGTTGTGTTAAAACAATTTATGTGCCATAAAATGTGTTTTCAGACGAACGATTTTCATTCATACCCGTGTACATATGATAAAAATTATTGTTTTTTTCCTTCAGATTTCTTCTTTTTTTGTTTTTTTTTTTCTTTTTTATTAATGTACTTAAAAAGCGTAAAAACAGGCTTTTAAAGACTTGATGTAACATAAAATTTAGGTGAAAAAAAGCCAATCTTTAAATGTCATTAAGATCGAAAAAGTAACAACATCAACATCCACAACAACAATAATGATAATAAAAACAGAAAAAATCTTAATAGAGAATTTTCCAAAACTAAAGATAAATAAGAGGTGCTGGGGGAGAGGGTGGATGAACGAAGTGGAGGGGCGCACCCCCCCCCCTGCGACATGCTTCTCGGTGGTATAAATAAAGTGAAACAATTTTATATTAAAAGCACATCATTTTTCTTGCGAATAAAGGAAACTTTATGGATACACTCGATTAAATTGATATACGAAAATTATCTCTTATGCAAGATTTTATTGATACGAGGGAATTTTTCTTTTTTGCAGTTATTATCAACGTAGCATCTTTCCTTCACACGCTTCAATGATGAATCAAGACAATCCTTATGCGGTAAGTCTCTGCTTATTTGAATATTCTTGGATGTTGTGAAAGTTTTATTATTATTTTTATTTTCATTTTCATTTTTTTTTTTTTTTTTTTTTTTCTCTTACCTGGCTGTGGCCTGCCCTAGGTGCTAAAATTCAAATATTAAAGAAATGTTGAAAAATAAACATTAACAGCGAAAACAACAAATTGTTAAGCTATAAAATTAACTCAGCTATAAAAATAGTTTTTATGGGAGATTTAACGGCGTACTCCTTGTATGTGAACTCGGGCAACATTGTTCAAGTTTATTATGTGAACAATTTATTTTCTTCACAAAATTAAACAAGTTTTTAAGGAAATTAATGTTTCTTCCTATATAATAGTCGCCCCAGGATGCGCAAGATCAAAATTCTTATATTTGTCTCATTCATTCACTTTATACTCATGAACGTATATTATTTTATCAATATTAGCCAAACTTTCTAACTAATTATTCCAAGTATAAATATGTTTTATTTTTTATATTGATCACTGAACGATAAGAAGATACGAAGCGCCTTTCTATCGAATTAACTATATCGAGAACAACGCATTATAGGTTTCGCAGTTACATCTATTAAGGATTGATATGAGGTTCTCTCAACTGCTTATACTGCGCATGTGTTATCTTCTCTGGTCTCGTATTCCCTTTATCATATTCTCTGTGCCTTCTTTTTTTATGCTTTATACCCCGAAACTTGATATATTTAAAAAAAAAAAAGGTTAAAAATACTGTAGTGTATTAAGGGTGCATCATTAAGTACACCACCCTACGTTCATAAAGATTTTTTGAAATAAGCCCTTACATGGAGCCGAACCGAACCACGTCTCACAAGAATACAAACCGGATAACCAGACAGATTAGCTTAGCTTGGATTACCTTAAAAGGTCAAATCCTTCTGTGTATTGCATACTTAATATACCCCTGCACCACAAACAGCATAGGACATAATATGTGCAGAGAACAGAGCATGCCTTGATTTAAGGCCCATGCACTTAGCCTATGGGCTGTGTTATGGTTGATGTGTGTTTTACTTCTTGAATTATAATGCAATCTTATCATGTGTGAAAGCTAAACTCTTTACGTAGAATATTTAAATTATTGCATTATAATTTTTAAGGCTATAACCATAAAGAGAGTGTTACGGACGGCAAAGGAACATATCTTTTAATCATAGATATCAAGCTTCGTCACCTTTGACAACATTGATTGCGCGAACTGTATTTTTGTTGAAAAACATTTATTTGTTCATCAATATCTATTTTTCCCCCTTTAAAATAATTCCCCTTGAGTATGATATATTTGGGCCAGCGCCGTTTCGAAACATCGAGTCACTTCTGACAAGCCCTCTTTGGTATGACCTGGAGCTCTTCTACCGATACAGTTTTGGCAAAACTCCATTCTTTCATAAAACTCTTCAATTTAGGGAACAAGAAATAGTTGCAGGTGGCCAAGTCCGGTGGCTGAGTCACGATTACGTTGTTGTTTTTGGCCCAAAAAAATTAGAAACAGGCAATGATCTGTGAGCTGAGGCATTATCGTGTCACAAATGCCCAAAACATCTAAAACAATTGCATGGCATGAGCCAAACGATATTCCAACATCTTCAGGAACTTCTTTAGTAGTGACTCGACGATCCTCGGTAATAATTTTCTTTACTGCTTCAACGTTCTCATCGATTGTCGACGGATTGACGGGGCGTTTATGAAGACCACCGTAATCTTGGCCTTCTGTGAAGAGCTTGCACCACCTATAACTATGTCTAACCTGTCACACATCTGTCAATAACATATTAAAACTACAAAACAGTCGATAATGTTAACGTCAGTTGAGGACATGTGTACCAAAATAGCATAAAAACAAATTCGAAAATCGAATGTACCTAGCCCACGCAATTTGTAACGTCAACTTTTTTTAACATACCTCGTATAATTATCGTATCAGGATTTCTATCTAAATCGATTTATGCCCATATTGAACATTTGTTCTGTTAAATTATGAGTATTTTTTTAGAATTGTTTTTAAAATTTTAAGATTGACGCGAAAATCTTGCCTTTGACTTTGATCATTTTGAT
>NW_024005931.1:46192-49915 GCF_014805625.2 Glossina fuscipes
AAAATTTGAATTTTACATAATCTGTCCCAAGAGGTTTATTTGTGTTGGGACAAATTTTTAAAAATTCATTTTATCATGGATGTGTGTGTGTATTGCTCTTCTGAGGATCTATTATATATTAAAAGGCATATGAATATTGCCTTGGACGCTTTCATTAATCTGTTAAGCATGCAATTAATGCCGTAGGAGCATATGGGGAGGTGAGGAATGCTTCAACACGCGTTATGATAATCTAATTATGCACTCTCATTTAACAGAGTTAAGAGTGGTTAAGTACTCGGCACAAAGAGTTTTTTCCTCTCTGACATTTTAAGGTGAGAACAACAAACAACAGAGAAAGCATTATTGCGGGCTATGAAGAAAGACGAGTAGAACGTCTTCGTGGATTCACTTTAACGTTAGTTCCGCAACGGCATGCTTAACATAGTATATTATTCCCACGCGTTACGATACGTAATGAAAAGGATTTTTCCTTTTTTGTTCAGATCAAGCAACGGAAAGGGTTCGATTTCAGTTGAAAATACGACTAATTTTCTTGATTTAAATTAACTTTATATGAGGCGCATATATATATATATATATATATATATATATGTATATATATATTTGTTTTTTTTTGTTTTTTTTTTGTTTTGTTTTCAATTTATTCATTTACAATAGTATGAAAAATGTTTTGTTTCGCTTCGCCGCTTAAAGTTAAACAGCGCTCTTTAAATGTCGATTTATTCAAATTAGTTCGAACTTTAAATTTGTTTTATGTTTACAAACTAAATTTTTGACATCTATATTTATAGCTAATGATTTTTATTTGATCTAAATGGCGCATGAACACTTTGCGCGAAAATAAAGTAAAAGATATTTTGATAAAACTGAAAATAATTTATCCATAAACTCATTCGCACTGTAAATAAAGTGTGTACTCCAGCTATCAGAACAAGGTTGAATAAAAATAAACAACAACAATAATAATAAAAATTATTTAATTTTTATACCCATCACCAAAGGTTCACAGATATATTCATTTTGTTAAAGTGTTTGCAAAGCCTAGCAGGAAGCTTCACACAAGTCCACAAAGTTTGTATATATGCTTGATCGGCATCGAGTTTAAGCATGTCCGTCTATATGTATGCGTAATGTGTATTGTAAACATTCTCCTGACCGCAAAAAGCGGAGCTGTTGACTTCAAATTTCGCAGAAACATTGAAAGTTTTTGCACGCAAATTGGTATTGAAAGTGGGCCAAATCGGTCGGAGGACGCGCCTATAATAGTACATAAAGTGAGCACACCTCTATTTGCTCATTACTTAAAATATCCCAGAAAGTATATAAATTCTTAGCCACTTTCAATTTCGCAATGCACCTAAGCATGTCCGTCTGCTCGTATGCGCATCTGTCTGTTTGCCCAGCGGTGTAGCACAAATCGCCTGCAAAATTGCAATTGCTTTCGCAAATAAACCAAATCGGTCAAAGGACTCGCCTGCAACGCCCACATGCCTATACATTAAAAAACTGTGAATATCTTGCCTTTCCGTGTTTCTTGCTTGTTACCCATATACCATATGAATTTCCATTTTTGTTCCGAAGATAGAGAAATTCAGCCGCGCCCATCCAACACTAGAGAGTATGAAAGCTTTAGGTCTTTTCAATTTTTCGATCTTCTTTAGGGTAACGGTGATGGATAGAAAATATACATAAACGACCGAATATAATTTTCTCACTTATTTTCTCCCTTCTTTTTTTTTTTCACTGTATTTAATATTTATGTAAATTATATAAGTAATTTGTCTCATTTTTCGTTGAGAAAAATTCGTCGTAATCTCGTCGTGTAACTCTTGATTTAGAAATTTAAACTCTAGTTATGTATACACATATATGCATTTAATCGCACTCATTACTCAGCGCGACTGTTAAAAAAATGAAGAAAAAAAGGAAAACGAAAAAACCCTACAACCACCAACACAAACCCAAAAACAAAAATAAAAATTATGGCAAAAAAAAACTCGTTCAAAGGAAAAAACTGATTACTTTTGACCAACCCACCCCAGACATAGATAGCAGAAGAAACAAAAAAAAAAAATGCTTGAAAATTATATTAACAGAGAGAGAAAAAAAAAAAAAAAAAAAAACGAAAAATAAAGGAAAACAAAGCGAAACAATTGAAACCAAAGTTTCACATATCAGCCCACCATCTCTAAGTATTATATGCATATATTCATCCTTACATATGCTTGTTGTATTGCATGTGCATATCTATGGATGTATTATAAGGAAATAAATCTCAAAAAAAAAAAAAAAAAAAAAAAAAAAAAAAGAAAAAAAACTTAAAGGAAAAATTCATAAAAAAAAAAAAATAAATAAAAATAAAATAAATAAATAAAAAGAAATGGAAACGATATAATACTACGACTGCTGGTTGTTATAACTGCATTTGTTGATGATGTTCAAGTTGTTATTGTTACTGTTGTTGTTCTGTGTGATGTTTTATGTAAAGCAATTGCCAACATTTTCGAGTGCAAACTCTCCTCTGCCGCAAAATACAAATGAAGTTGTTAGCAAAAACTACTTGAACACGAATAAAACAACATTAACAACAATAATGCCGTTGTTACCCCGTTGCTGTTTGCTATTGCTGTTGCTGCTCATAACAACTCAATTTCAAGTGGCTTGCAAAACAAAAAACCAAAAAAAATAAAAATAAAAAAATAAAAAACAAAACAAAAAAAAAAAAACGAAAAAAAAAAATAATAATAATAATAAATAAATAAATAAATAAATACAGAACATAATAACGACACACAATGCGAAAATTCAGTAGAGTAAAGTCAAGTTGATGAATATGTTTATATAACAAAATGTTAAGAAGAAAGGAATTTTTGCTGTTCTGTTTGGCACGAGGGTAATGAAAACTTTTACTTCCCCCTTTGAACGCCCTCAACTTTAAACTGCAACAGTTAATAACTGGTTAGGTTACAAATAATTTGTAATGTGTAACAAAGTTACAAACGCACATACACACACACACACACACATACACACATACACATTCCATACATCCTAATTTAATATGAGAGAGAGTAACTTGGTATTCTTAAAAATTGACTTTGAATTCTATGTAATAGTTGAGAATGCTGCTTAGTTACTTACTTAGTTAGTTAGTTCGTTAGTTAGTTAGTTAGTTAGTTAGTTAGTTAGTTAGTTAGTCAGTTGGATGGATGGTTGGTTAGTTGGTTGGGTTAGTTGCCTTGGTTGGCTTGGTTGGTCGAATACTATTGTGTTGCTGTTGTTGTGTGAATGACTAACTGTCTGAAACATTGATCTTTTGCCACTTAAATATGTTTTCATGTCTATAAACATAGAAAGCAGAGAAAAACTGAAGAAAATTAAACGCGAATTTAGAGTCATATCATCGGTATCATTATGGCTTGAGTTACAAGTAAAGTAAACGTGCTTGGCATGACACTGACGTAGCGATTATAAATAGTGCAAATGCGTGCAACAAAACTTTTGTTATATGCCTGCACGTGTGTGTGCGCGCGCGTTATTTATTTTTTATTTTTTTTTGTGTTTTTTTTTGTGTTTTTTTTTTTTGCGTTTTATAATATACATGTTTGTATGTATGCGTGTAAGTAATAATGCAACAATCTTCAACGTCATCATCATTAGTTTTGCAACGTCAAAACTACACACACGCACATTTACAAAGAGACAAGACAACGAAATGTA
>NW_024005931.1:50315-50680 GCF_014805625.2 Glossina fuscipes
GTGTGTGTGTGTGTATGTGTGTGTTTACTTCAGTACCATATACTACACTTAAAAACTCAAATAGACTCATCAAACAAGCACTTCACTAAAACTTAAAAGCCAACAAGTCAGTCAGTTAGTCGAGCTAGTCACTCAGTCAGTTATACATAGTTTCTGTTACATTCGCACACAATCTTTTAAATATATTCCCACATAGTTTAGCAGGACAAAAATCTCTTTATTGTTGTTGCCGTTGTTGTTATTGTTGCCGAGTTAGATTTGACGAAAGAGTTGTAGAAAAACAAAAACACCAGCAAAAGCAAAGAAAAAAAATTTTTATTTTTTTTTTTATTTTTTTTTTATTTCAGCTTAAAGCTTTAACACGC
>NW_024005932.1:0-11204 GCF_014805625.2 Glossina fuscipes
AAAGACTTTCAAAATACGGAATTTTGGTTTGTTTTTTTTTTTTTTTTTGTCCCCCTCCTCTTCTCGAATAAATGGTCAACGGGAAGCGTTTTCTTTCAATTCGATAAAATACCAAGAAAATTAATCATCATCTCAAGTGAGTGCAAATTAATTGTTGAACTAAATTTTTTAAATCAAAATTCTTTAAAACGTAAAACCATAATATTTTATGATAGATACGCTTCAGTCCATCGCAAATTGTGCGTTCATTTTCGCATAAATGTGTGTATGTGTTGTATATTTATTTTCTCCTTATTTGGTGACCCTTTTAAATTCGTGCACAACCATCAATCATATTTACACGTATGACACGTACAGTGCAATACCCTATGAAAGGAGCAAAACGATGAGTTTCGTTTGTTGTTATTGTTTCAAACTACTCTTCTTCTTCTTCTTCTTCTTCTTCTTTTTTTTTTTACTTAGGATTTATTTTTACTAATACGGAACGATTAAGTGTGCAACAAATTAAACCTTCAAATTACGGAATTCTTACTGACATGAGTTCATTGAAATTAAGCAAGAGATTGAATGACTGAGTCCCTTCCTCTCCTTCTCACAAATAATTACAAATGTTGTCAATTAAAAGAAGACAAAAAAAAAAAAAAAAAAAATCGAAAATAAAAAATAAAAAATAATTTCCGCCTTTGCCTATATATATTATATATTTATGCATTGATTTCGTTTGCTCGTTATTCGTGTTGTGAAAGCGTTTGTTGTCAGTTTAACAAATTGTTTAAGTTATTTGTTATGTTACCTTCGTTCAAATGACGTTTTTGTCGTTGTTCTTGATATTGTTCCTTTCGATTTGATTATTATAAATTAGCTCAAGTGTACGCTTATCGCTTCAACAACAAGCTGCAAGTGATCAATCAATTTCAAAAGTTATGGAAATAAATGAGAAAAAAAAAACACCAGCAAAAAATTAATAAACATTTATAGGATTAGGAAGAAAACAGAAATGATCAAATAGAGAGAAAGTACGACGATATGTCGAGAGAAGGGAAGATATCCAAACGTAAAGACAGGATCGTTAAAAATGTTAACAATTTCAAAACCCATTTTTTTTTTCTCTTATATCATCTGTCAATGGGATTTTCTAAAAAAAAAAAGAGGAGGGAGAAGAAGAAAAAGAATGAAATGCAGAAATTAAATAAATATCCAGGTCACTTTTTAATTGCTCGGTTTGCTTAATCACGAGACCGGGAAAAGTTAACTCGCAAACTGCAAAGCCTTGCGTAACCAATATTTGTGACTAAACAATTGTTGTCCCCTAAACATATCGAAATTGCGATGAAAAAATAGCAACAAAAAAACTAAGTAAACGTATTAGAGTTAGGCAAGGCGGAAAATGAGATACCCTAAGCTAACTCGGCTGCTACAATCACTCACTCGTTTCAGTAATAATACATCAAGAATGACACATTAGTTCCATGCAAAGGCATACTTTCCATGAAGGCCCGTATATTGGAGGATGCCCCGAAACGTCACAACATATGCAGCAAATTTAGCAAACTTAAATTACTTCCTCAAAGTTGTATTATTTCGCAGTTGCTGTCATAAAAGCTTGGATATTAGATCCTCTCTCTACATAAGGGGTTGCTTTTCACGATAATTCCCATATATGTTAGGGACCAACAAATAGACCTCGACTATCCAAATTCGCTAAGCTTGATCTTTTTTTGTCAATTTACTATTGTGAAGCAATTGTCGGCATGTAGTATTGACAATGGAACCTTCTTGCCAGAGCCAGGGTTCAAAACATTGCCCCAGCCAATTTTGTCAAACAATTTTGAAAATCGTTTATAAGCCGTTATTTTAAAATGTGGTTATATGGGGAGTGGCTGAAAAAGTGGCGCGATCAGTTGTAACACATCAGTGTACCGAATTTCATTAAAATGTGTCGAAAATTGCGACCTGTAGATTGAACACAAGTTTACATGGCCAGCCATCAGACAGAGAGACGGATTCAGAAAATCGTTCTGAAAATGAGTCTGAATCGATCGGTACAATAAAAGATGGATCTCCTGCGTGTTTCATGCGTCCGCAAACACTTAATACATCCGTTACCACAAGTACTATAGAGTATAAAATGCGACCCCACTTTAGTCAGCTGGAAAAGCACGTACATCTATATAAACTTGGAAAATTCAGTAAAACAACTTAACAAACAAAAATAAATTAATTTCTCAATGACGCTTCAACCTTCGTATCTCGTTGCATTCATTGCGTTCTCGACAGGTTATGGCTACGGGATTTATATAAATACTCAGTTTGGCAAAAACTCTTGCGAAAGTGCGTTGAATTAAATTTTCAGTGAATTGAAAATCGTGATCATCACAAAGAGTTGTTGTAGGCTAACGAACCACGAGGCATTAACACTAAAACGAAGAATCTTAGACTAATATTTTTAAAGCCTTTCAACGTTCGAGATGCTGAGTGTTCCGTAGACTTGTATGCCGTGAGTCCACATAGATACACGGGGAAAGATGTATGAATTTTACGTTGCGCAATTACACTCAAGTGATAACGTCTGTCCATGTGAAGTGCAATACAAGTTGTCACATTACAAATTGTACGGAAAAATCAAAGTGAAATGATTTCAATATCATTTTTATTAAGTAAAAAATAAGTGAAAATACTATGGCGGTCCAAAATTTGATCCTCTCCGCTACATAGCTTAGTATAACTGTTCATAGAACTACTTTAGTTCGAAATAAACATATTTTAAAGTCTTTTCTATGGGAAAATTTTTAATTCGTTGAAATTTCATGTTCACATTTTCCATAGCATGAAAGAAAATATATTAGAAGAAGAAATCAGTGCGAAAGTGTTTACGGATTCCAATAAAAAGATATGTAAAAAGATTATAGCGGCCCACCACAATCCACCAATAAACACTGTAGACCATTCCATTGCATAGTGCTGTTCATATAACGTCTTTTCAAAATAAGATCGTATATGGAAACCAGTGAAAAAAATTGTTTCGAAGCATTTACAATAGCATCGGTCTTTGGGACGAAACACATCAGAATGCCGAAGTTCATTACAATATATCAAAAAATTGTGCCCTGCTTGATGGACGCAAGATCTTCGCAGTATCTACGAAAATATGTGCAGTGTACGAGGTTCATTTATTATAAGACAGTTCTGCACATGCGTAAACTTAAGATATTCGTAACACTGTAGTTTCGCTATAGCCAAGAAGGGCACCTGTAATGTGATCCAACGGCTGAACACACGCCACAACATGTCGCACATATTATAATACTCAATAAAGTTTGAGCACATAGTCCGGAAAAGTAAAGTTAGTTTGTAATGGGCTCGATAATGGGACTTGACCTTGATTAAATCTACGTAACGAATAATATGTATATGTTTGAATAGACTGATAATTATACGATTGCAATGTGGCTGAATAATTTTCACACTAATTTCGCACGGGTTGACAATTTTACATAAGTTATGAAAAATATTTTTCGAGAGATCATCTAAATCGGAAAACATTTTCAGACCTAAGCCCCATAAATGCAATTAGAAGCTATTTGTTTTATGTTGCCTTATCAGATACGCATACTGTTTCGAAGTGTATTCCGGACAAGAAGACAAAAGACGTAGACTGCCAGATGTGGCCAGATTTAATAGCCACTAATAATATTGCCTTACGATTAGTCCGAATGATACCAAGAATGATGAATCATATCGTGCTTCTCGAGAATTTGTACACATCATCGCCGTTGGCATACTATTTATCGAAACAACGAATCTGTTGTGTCGGAACTGTACAAGTATAGAGTCGCGGACAAGAAGGATCTAATGAAGATGACGCGTCCTTGGGGAACTTATGAGGAAAGAATTTCTCACCACAATAGTTACGAATTTTCAAACAGGTTGAGATGTAAAATTCCATTATGTAAGGATACAACACAGTGGTCGTCTAACAATTGCAGCAAAAATAATTGTTTTCCAAAAAGTATAGGCGAAGATTGTATAGAGAGTAATTTCGAAACTAAGTTGCACTGTCTGTACGCTTAACCCTACGTAAGCTTGAAGTTTGGCCTCAATACACTTACAGATGATGACCGCATATCAGCCGGAAAAAAAGTGAAGCCTATAATCAATAACAGCTGTTCTAACGCCTGAGAAGAACCCATAAGCCCCAGCATAAGAAAGCATATTCCGACAATTAGTACGATCCGGCGCAGTCGGCGTCCATTCGATCAGGTAATACTTAAACCAGCAAAAAAAAAAAAAAAAAATACTTTACAACTTTTGTATATAAGTTCGAGGCAGAGAGCATACGAAAGATTTCCTTGTGATTTGAATGATTTTTTTTTTTTTTTTTTTTTTTTTTTTTGCATCACGTCTGAGAGTATATTCGCTCGTTACCATGTAGCCATGCATGCACTTATTGTGAGTGTACATATAATTTGAAAAATCGGCTAAAATAAGCAAATAAAATGAAAGAAACTAAATAAATTAAATAAAACTAAAAGCTAAGGAACTGAATGCTTGAGTATCTTTTTTGCCAGAGGGGCGTCAATTATTATTATACTTCCCAGCCTTCAATTAACATTAGGCAAGTGAAAAATTTTCGAAAAACAGAAACAGAAACAGAAACAGATACAGATACAGAAACAAAAACAAACCAAAATTCCAATATCGTATATAACTTTAAGCGGTCAAAAGTTCAAACCAGATCTTTAGTACATGTTCTCAAAAGACGCACAAACAAACAAACAAACAAACAAACAAACAGCACGTATACTACTGACACATGGAGCATATAACAAAGCATTGTATAGACATTTCATTTATATGACAATATGATATGTTGCCAAGATGTGATGTGATATAAAAACGAGATGCCGAACGATAATGCGTTTTGTTAAACAGACAATCGGTTGAACCTGGACATACAGAAAAACTGCTTCTCTGCAGAAGTAGTGAGTGACCTTAAAAATTTGTGAAAATCAGAAACCTTCCGTAGAATCAAGACAGAAAAGATGATTAGCTTTGACTTGAGTAACTATGCACAATGTCAGCCAATTCTTTTTAAACATAAACATATACAAGAGTTTCATATACATTTTCCAATGCTTTTTGAGGAGTTAAAAGTTAAAGTCAAAGTTTTAGTAAAAGATACAATGGTAGTAGTTACAAGTAGTAGAAGAGCTTGCAGTGCTATACGCCTTGCTGAACTTTTGGCTATTCGCTGGTGTGATGGTATTAAAGCCACACCTGTTTCATGTTGTTTGGGGTTTTTGTTAGGTTGGTGGCATCTTGCGACATGATTGTCTACGCAACTACCAGTACAACGGTCAAAGTGTTTTTTGTCTTCCTTGAGAATCTTGGTAAAGTCTATTTAACTTGTTTTATAAGAACGATGCAGAGCATTGGGTGAATGGGAGGCAGAGATTGCGGGGACGAGACGTTCACTGCAAGAAAAATTCCTCTTAACAAGGCAACGCATTTGAAACTGATAATGATTAAAGTTAAATACCGTTATTTACAAAACACTAACATGCCAAAGCAATCAATGGACAGTTTTTCTTTAATTTTTTTTTTTTTTTTTTATTTTTTCTTTATTTTTTTTTTTTTTTTTTGTTTTATTTTCTGCTTTTTTCGTTTTCTCGTTCTCAACATTATCTATAATAAAGTTTCGGACGACGAAAGAGAGAGCGTTAAGAAATATAATCAACTCTGCCGTGGATAAGTAAGTATGTTTGAATGTATGCAGAAACTAAAAGGCAATTATCGTTATAAATAATTTTTGACTGTTAATTGAATAAAAACATAAAAGGAACCCAAATCTTAAACAAATCATTTCAAAGTTTTCTTTTTTTTTCTTTTTCTTCTTTTTTCTGTTAAATTATACACTTTTAACGCTAATTGTGTTTATAGTGATTCACACTTAATATATTTTTTCTTGTTTTTTTTTTTTCGTCTTGGTACAAAATAAATGAATAAATTTTTAAAATGTGTCTATGTATGTGTATGTGTGTATGTGTTTTCGTTGTCAGACTTAACATCTACGTAGTATGTGTCATTGCGTACATGCCTTATGGCACCCGGGGGAATTGCATACATACATACATAATACCGTCACATGAGTTGGGTCTGCCTGCCTAACCATGGAAAAAGTTGGCTTAATAAACGAAAAAAGAAAATCTACACAATCTTATAACAAGCATCTGTAAAATAAACACAACAACAAAAAAAGAAAAAAGCGAAAAAACAAAAAAATAAAATGAGAGAAAATATTGAAAAAAATCAAAAAACTTTCCGCACATCTAACCGTTTGCAACATGTTTAGTTACTGCTGACAATGTCGTTGTTTAGCTTCATGTTTAGCTTCGTCGTTCGCAATGATCACATGTTGCTATGAATTTAATATTACAACAACTAGTAATATCTCTAATTTGCTATAATTTTACCTTTCCTCGATATATTATCTAAACACTTTATTTTATTGTCAACGAAATATTATGAATAAAAAAAAATTTCTAAACTAATTGAGAAATTATTGTAAAAAAAAACTCCTAATAAATTAATACATTTTACACAAAACGATTCTCTTTATGTTTAGTTATTTTTTTTTTTTTACGATTTTCGCATTAATAACAATTGATTTTTTACACTCGCTAGCGGTATATGTATGTTAGACTTACTTGTTTCGCATACTCTGCAAACTTTCTAGTCCCTTAAATCGATGCCATACTCTTTATTAATTATTATTAGAAGGTTGCATATATTTTGGCTAGCGATGTCAACAGATACCAAGTCAGAAAATGAAATTCGGTCGGGAAGGAATCTTTTATATCCATCACCGTTTACCCCAAAAACAAAGGCAAAAGAAGTAAAAGAACAAAATTCTCATAAAGTGAGCGCAGTTGATTTCCTTCATTTTCGCAATTAAAGTTTTTGTCGTAAAGACACGTGGGCGTTGTAGGTGTGTCCCTTGAAAAGTTTAGGTCAATTCCAAATTCTTTTGCAAATTTGTTGACGATATTTTCATTTTCAATAAACACAAATACTATAAAGTTGCGCACACAGATAGATGGACAGACGAATAGGCGGACATTTTTAGATGCATTTAAGATACGAAACTGACCAAAAATTTTTATACTTTATGGGGTTTTGGAAGCTTCTATTTCTGCACGTTGTGAAGGTATTGAAATCATGATTACACATGATACTCTATAACATTGTGTGGGCGTGGTCAATTTATTTCATTTTTGTTCACAAATGCTACCGCATCGTCCATAGGGTATGCGTGCAAATTTTTGTACATTTATTGTCTATAGTTTATGAGTAATGAGAGAAAAACCAATTGAAAAACAGAGGTGTTCTCAATTTACGCGGTTCTGTAGGCGTGTTCTTTGACCAATTTGTCTCATTTTCCATACTAACCCGCGTGCAAGGACGTCCAAGAAAGATTTTGTTCAGAATGGGTTGATTGCTGCCCGTATCCATTGGAATGAGAAAAACCTCCTATCAGTTTTAATGATCGTATCGTATATCGTAAGTATGTGAATCATCTATACACACCCTTCTCTAATGTGTATATGTATATGCGTATTCGTAATTCACTTGGAATGGGAAGTCAATGCCGACATAATAAACTATCTTTGTGATCAAGAAAATAGGGCTTAGCTTGTTCCGGCATTGCTTTCGTCGATAAATTAGCTTTTACTCATGCAATACAAAAATATCACTTTAAGGAGCCATTGTTATTACATTATTATTATCGGCAATCCTATATGTAGGAAATGATACTAGTACAGTGAGTATGGAAAGGATTTGCAGAACACATCCCCTACGTTTCGGCCAACTTCCTATCGCCTTTCCTTTCTTTACTCCTTTCTGACTATCACCGACTCACACGAATAGAGAACATTCTCCGAGTGGTCTGAAAGTTCTTTAAAAAAAGTAGAAACAATACTAGGTATAAAGCCTTAATAATTCCTCCTTAAATAATTACTTAAATAAACAAAACTGAGATCGCAAACATTTTCTAAGAAAATTAAGATATTTTTTTTATGTGGCTCGAAGAAATGATTTTTCGAGTTAAAACTCGATAAAAATTCAATTATGGTTTTGCCTTCAAATTTCATTAATCGCTTCGTAAAGCAGCAGCAAGTTTTTGATTGATTCTCGATACTTTACTTAAATCGAAATTTGCAGGCAATCACACGCCCCCAAGAATTTAAATAGGGTCTTTCTTTTTACGATAGAGATGGAAAAAAAAAGTACAAGCTGCATACATACAAGCAACCATACAAAATGTGTTTCAATAAATCAATTGGTCTTTCGGAGTTTTACTCTTAATTTCATGTTGCTTGAATTTATTTTAATTAAATATATACATACATACAAACATTTCAAACAGCAACGGACCAAAACAGGCAAGACAAAAATTTATATGCAGCGTAGCCTATGCGCAGAAGATTCATGCCGCACCCATTTGGGCAGACAAAGTGCTATAAAGCAAACATCTCCTACGAAAGCTAGAAGCAATTCAAAGGCTATACATGTTGAACATAATACCAGCCTACCGTATAGTTTCGACGTCAGCGGCCGCGGGTATTGTACGAATTTTACTCATCGAGCTGTTGTGTGTGCCTAAGGAGCAACTGTAATCTACGAAAGCAAAAGAGGGGACAAGAACGATTGAAGAAAGTAACACCGACACGCGTAAAGTGAAAATAGCTATCCGACAGAATACGTTAACGGAAAGGCAACACAAAAGGGAGGGGGACTTACAATCTCATCCCAAACCTTGAACAGTGGGTGGCAAGAAAATACAGAGAAGTCAATTTTTGCCCAACACAAGCATTCGCTGCTCATGGAAATTTCGCGAGTTATTTGTACCGTTTCAACTTACGAGCAGATAAAAGCATACGACTTGTGCCAATGCATAAACGACAACATGTTTTCCGCTTGGGAATGTTCGAGGAATAGTCTTTCCACAACACTGGAAATGGAAATCATATTCATGCTGGATGGAAGCAATGCGCAAGTTTCTTGCAAGGCATGCTTTAGTCTAAAGCTACACGAAGGCGTCATCCGAGCCCCTAACCTCCTACGAGAATGGATAATATTGTGAAGCCCAACAAACCGTCAGGATCCATCTCGAATTCATTGAATGCATTGTCTCTACGTCCGTAAAAGAGAAAAAAAACCTATGCACATACATACACACGCGCATTTATATATATATTTACAAACTTTTACATTTTTAGATTCCCAGTAAATGATTTGATTTGATTCCTGTTACTTAAACCGCGTATAACTTTGTTAGAAAACCTTAATGCTGTAATGTGTAGTGAGTGTTTTCTGGAACTTACTTCATACTGAGTGCATTCGTTATAAGTATGAAGTAATTAAATCCAGGCTTGATGAACGGTCTTATTACTATATAATGGAATGGCTGCGCTTGCGTTACGTTAAGATTAGACTGCTAAGAAAATCCTTTGTAATCAGTATCGAAGCAAGCAATAGACTCGCAGACGGAAAGAGTATAACAATTATTTTTTCCCCGTTTTCAGAAACCGAGGTAAAGTATTCTGCTGAAACGATATATGGACGCTCGCGTTTGTGTCGGACCTTGACGTAGCCATGTCGGCCCTCTTGTCAGACGTTTGCTGTTCATAAAAATGTTCTTGGCTTGCTGGTCTTACGGCAACGCCTTAAGACTTACTTAACTCTCTCATTGGCTGCAATATCTATGTATGAAGGGGAGCGCACATTGCCATTTCTGCGTGTAGTGAAAGCAAGCTTCTACGAGAAGATTAGCGCTTTTCTGCTAATTTTAAATATCATGTAAGACAAATCGTATTTTATTAATTCAATCAAGAACTCTTCGAGATCGTATACACTTTCTGATACACTTAATAGGTGCGGTTCAGCGCAGCGGCAAAATGCCTGCTTTTTTCGAGTGACTGCAACAGCTACAGCATAATCAACACGTATCCAAGATACCCTCTCAGGCTGATATAATTTCTGTATCGTTATTACCTTTCCTTGTGCGGATGATTAAATATATTCAAACTTTTTACCTCTGCTTCTCTTTATCATCAATAAACTAACAATTGACTGACAATAGTCCTTCAACTCTTAATTGCGAACGTGTGCTTGCCGCACTTTTCCCGTTCGCATATTTGGGACACATACGCAAACAACCCATTGAAGGATTATAATAATCCCACTCAAAGCGTGTTTTACTTCTTTTTTTGTTTTTTTGTTTTTTTTTTTTGATCGCCAACAATCTCTCAAACAAATATTAAACAAAAAAGACTAACCAGGATTTAGGCACATTTTTGTTTAGGTTACTTTTCATTGTTGCAGACATGCACAAAATCAGTCAATTTTTTTTTTTTTTTCCTCTTTGTTTTTGCGTCTTGAGAAGCATTAACTGCATGATGCGGACGATGCGTAAATGGAAAAATTATCACTTATTTAAATACGAAATTAAGTCAAAAAAGTAAAATAATGATAATCACGTTAATGCTTGCACGTACTTTGTACCATTGTTTGTATAATTATTATAAAACATAAATGCATACACATTTGCACATATATATATATATATATATGTATGCATGTATGCATGTATGAATGTGTATGCGTACTTTAATACCACAAAATTACTAAATAAATTGTCCGTAAAGTATTCTGTTTCCCTTTATATTTATTTACTTTTTGTCTGTACTTTGTCTTTAGTAAATCCGCCTGAAAGTCGCTTCACTTTTCACATTAGGTAAAGTAGCTACACTATTTTTTCAACTTAATCATTTTTGGAAAATACCCAATAGAAAAAAACAAAAAAAAAAAAAAAAAAAAGGAAATGAATGGAAAATTTAAGTCGTAGCATATGCTTCAGTAGAAAGGGATCTGTGTTAGACATACAATGCAAACATTTGTTTTTACTCACTGCTACTTCCTAATGTTTTTTTCGTCATTTATGAAATTAATTGGAATCGTAAAACTGAAAGTTCATATAGCAAACGAATTAAACGAGTTCTTCTCCCTCAAAACACTGGCCCGTAATTATGACAGTAATAATGATTATTATATCCGAAATAAATTGATGTAGTTATTAAGTGGCTGCTGCATCGATAGATTAATGTAAAGTGCAAGTCGCGAAGTATATATGTATATTATGG
>NW_024005932.1:11304-16608 GCF_014805625.2 Glossina fuscipes
TTTTTTTTTTTTTTTTTTTTTTTTTTTTTTTTTTTTTTTTTTTGAGGTTCTATCGTAACAGTCTTTCAAATTTGTTTGACATTTTGATGTCTTGTAGTGCACGCTTCGTTCATGTGTTTACAATTCACCAACATTTTTCGCCAAACTTGACAATCAAGAATTTTGCCTCAATTCACGCCTATCATTATCTTTCTGATAAGCCAATAACTGAACGAATGAACATGAATACTACTGGCAATTATCGAATTAACTGTGCCGATCTCTTCGGAAAAAATGCATTTAAATTGCGTCACAAAAATTTAGTAATGACGAGTATACTCGTGACACACAAAGTATGTGTAATATGATAAAAGTTTGCTATAGAATCCGACAAGGACGAATCGACGAATCATCACGTTGATTTATTCATCATAGCACAAAATTTTGCCATTTTCTCACGACGTATACGTTCGGCGTATAAACGGCTAAGCGGTTAATATTTGAATTTAATTTGCAGCAACATATACATATATATTCCGGTAATATAAATAATGAGAAATGATTTTATCAATTAACGGACAATAATAAGCAATAAGTGCTTACACGAAAAGTCATCTTAATCAAAGAATTGCAATTGAACCGAGTCATAAAGCCTGAAATGCAATAACTTTACCGCTGCACTAATCCAAACTAATGTCGAGAAATCATTCCTGATGATAAGATTCGATTTTCTCTCGAAGCCTTTCTAAATGTAAATATAATAAGTGAAATAGTCGCCAATCGAGTCGACAACTCAAATTGTATGCTTGCGTATGTGTATCACAGTAAGTTGCACACCAAAGAGTAAAAATTATTATATCGACTTGGTTTAGTTACGGATATAGATATGAACGGTATTATGCCACCCACATGTCTGCCATAAAATGAACATATATATATATATATATATATATATATATAGATATAAAGACGCACACGACGTACACACAAATATATAAAGGCATACACCGTCTATCTAAATGCAGTTTTATTTATGACTTTCGGTTTCACATTTTTCTTATGACTTAATTTTTTTCTTTCCTTTGCTTGATATAGCGAAGAGATGCATATTATATGTATATGGAACGTATTTCATGGCAACACCCTGATGTGTTAACGCCTACAAATTAATTGTGCAGTCGGTAGTTTTTTTGTTGGTTCAGTTATAAACTCTTAAAAAAAATGATTTAAAACAATCATACATTTTTAGCTCACACAAAAATTTCAAATGCGAAGGACAACGAATTCATGTCACTCTCTAGAACTATAACAAGAATAATAATAATAATAATAATAATAATAATAATATTAATAATAATAATAATAATATATATATATATAATTGTTTTTAACTTCAATAAATACTTGCGTGTGTGCGAACAAATAAATCAATTTAATAAACATTTTTCCTTTAGTGAAATATATAAGCAGCACGCATTAATATAAGGGAGAAAGCTGAAAGGAACTCCAAAGAATAGAGAATATAAATTAAATCAACATTTTGACTTAAAAGCCGATGACGTTAACTACCAGTATTGCGTTATTCATTGTTTTATCTTCTTTTTTTTGTTTTTTCGTTTTTTCTCTTGTCCAAATTTTCATCTTTCGAAGCTGATGAGCGCGGTGTTTCCCTAAAACATCTGGTTTAGGGTTATATATGTACGTAAGAGGTAAGCGCAACCCAAAACTAACAATTTTTGTTAAAACGTTGTGTGTGGCACAAATTGAACGAACTCTAAGGGTTCCTGCTTGACTGACTGACTGACTAACTGGCTAAAGATCTTAATTATCCTCTCATCAAATGCTTTAAGCAACTGGACTGGGCATAATGTTGTATTTTTTCTTTTTCTCGCTCTCTCTCTCTCTCTCTCTCTCCCTGTCTCTCTCTATCGCTCTCTCTCCTTCTTTACTTTATAAAAGCGAAAGGCTTTATAATGATGTTGTGATGCGTGTGTGTGTGTATGTGTATGTATGTATGTATGTGTGTGTGAAGATGATTTGTTGTTGATTTTCATTAGATTTGCAGGTGTTTTTTAATAATTTTTCCGTTTTGTGTGTAATTGATTCAATTTTAACAAATCATTGAGATGTTAATACTAATTATAGAAAATTTATAATAAAATTCTTAGTAATTTATGCAAAATTATATACATACCTATATATAGATATATATAAAAGATTTGAAATTATTGCTAAACCACCACCACCAAACATCGAACATTACCAGTTATAAGATATAAGCAGTCAATTAAAACGTATTTAATATTTAAATATAAAAAAATAAAAAAACCATCATCCATGCCTTTAAAGTTAATTTATAATAACGCAAAAAAAAATAAAAAAATAAAAAAAAAGTAATTATTTGCATAATCATAAGCTTCTTGACTCTAGTCTCGCTCTCTCTCTCTCTCTTCTCTATCCGCAGACGTTTGAAAAGCAAAAATATATTTATTTATTTAATGTTTTTTCTTTTTCTTTTTTCTTTTAAATGTAGGAAATCACTATCGTTTTGAGGCTTTTATCACAAATAAATCATTTAATTATAGATATGTGCATGTGTGTGTATCTGTTTTTTTTTTTTTTTTTTTTTTTTTATATCTCTATAATTTTGGGAAATTTAAAAAAAAAAAAATTTTTTTTTTTATATATATTTATTTTTTTTTTTTTTTTTTTTTTTTTTTTTTTTTCTTTATCTCTCTCTCTAATTGTGGTAAATTGAAGACAAAAGAAGTTTTGTGTGTCATATACATTCATTCATTCACTTATTTATTCATTCATATTTATTCAATCAATGACATCATAATACATATTTAAGCATATCGTACCAGAGGTATAATATGATGTTCACTATAAAGTGTGAGTACATCGCGTAGTATTTGTGTTTACTTGTCATTGCTATTACGTCAGCAAACCTTAAAGTAAACTCATCGTTAATACTTAATCATTGACCATTAAATGCATGTTTGAATTCATTTACTGAACAGCTGCTGTTAGCGTTAGCTTGCCATATACAATAGTATGGTTAGTGTACCTAAGATAACCAACCTGTCAATTGCATTTATTGAGTTAGAATGACATTATTGAGCTTCTATGTTTCGTTTTGACGAATAAATAGATGCACATACATCTAAACATAATATAAACAAAAACACATATAAAGCAAAAAACATAAATTTATTACTTATACGAAGGTTAGATATAATAACTTTTACGCTTTGCAGCATTTTTAACTTTAAAGAAACAAAAACGATTAAGAAAATTATTCACTTTAGTATAAATCTTTCATAGCAACCGTCCAATTTGAAACGTTTCAAGTTTCAAGTGACCGCGCACAGCGTACAGCTTGAAGTTGAATGTGTGAACTTAAGCTAAGAAGGATTACAATCTTCATATACTACATCAGGACATACGTAACGCCCAGACGGGCTTGAGATACACGACCCACATCCTATTATACCGAGCGAATCAGAATCATTTCTTATCCTTTCTCATCTAAGCTTGTCCGTCCTTCTGTCCATTTGACATATGTGCACGTATTTCATGTTCCACGTACAGATCGAAATTTTTGATGAAATTTGGTACATTGACGTGTTGCGACCTAAAAACGAAAGTTATTGAAAATTCCGATCAGTGCACTTTTTCGAAAAAAATTTGAAAATTCTAATTTTTAAAATTTTTACCTGTGTGTCTATCTGTCTCCCTGGCCTATCCGTGTAAATTCTGTGACGGACATTCTTTTACTTGCCAAAACGGAAAAAGATATCAGCTTCAAAGTTGTCATAGGGATTGGATTTTCTTGCGTGTAGCTCAGTATTAAAAATGCACAAAGTCAGTTGAAGGGCACGCCTACTCTACCACACAAACTGAAAACAAACTTGTTTTCCAAGAACTAACACAAAAAAAAAGGTTTTTTGCTCCATAAAACGACTTGCATGCGAATATTCCTGCAGCACCTGAATGAAATTGGAAGAATCGACCGCGCCCACTCAACAGTCTAAAGTATTTTTTTTTTTTTTTTTTTGAAAAGCATTAATGAAAATCGGTAGAGCTATTGTGCTTTCAGTGAATCATTTGATCGTAATTTACTGCAACATAACCATACTACTAGTTGTAGCGGCAGACTGCTAGATCTTTGCTTTGCCAGCTTCTTCGAGATAGTTGTTAATCGCTGTCCACCTTTTCGTTAGTCTGAGGATCATCTATCGATTTGTATTTTCCTTTATTACAAGCAAGATGATCCGTCGGACTACTCTAACGTGCCAAGTCCAACTTCTTCCAATAAATACTATGGCTTTAAAAAAACTAATATTTTACTGCTTAAATCTCATCTCTCAAACATTATGCGTGATCTTCCTGCTGGAAATATTGAAACCTTACTGTCTTCGTTCTGGGGGGAGATGAACTATGCTTTGATAAGAAGTATAGATGTGCCGAAACTCTCACCTCCCAGCGGTGATCCCCGGGCAACGGCTTCGGCCGGCTAAGAAGAGTTTAAGGTTTTGGGCTGCTAACTCGGCGACGAGTTTCTGATAGATGGTGGAGGGGTTGGCTGGAAGAAGAGCTCTTACTCTATAGCTAGTTACTACCAAGGAAATACACTGAATGGTTTAAGTACAATGAAGGTAGTAATCTAGCGAGTGCATGGTAGAGTGCATTAGACTAGTCTACCATGTTCAGTGCAATACCCGAGACCTATATATCTTGAAGAAAAGTAGTTCATTGGTGTTAGCTACCAGGAAAGTATGGAGGATCCGAAGCAAGTACGGTTGTTTTTAACAAACGCCCAAAGTGTTCCATAAGGCTTTGCAAAATAAACTGGGAGCCACGGGGGTCAGGAAGCTCGCTCACTAAGCCACGTATGCCTGCGGGTATATGATGGACTTGTTCTTAAGTCGTAACAAATAAATAAATTAATTACACTATTTATGCAAAAGGAATTGACGGACGGCTTTCCCTCTGGCCGAATAAAAGAAAATGTCTGGTAAATGAATTAATACATGCAAAAAGGAATTGATGGACGGCTTTCCCTTTGGCCGAATGAAAGAAAATGGCTGGTAAATTAATTAATACATGCAAGAATGGAAAAGGGGTATGACGAATAAGTTCTCCCCTTTTACCTATTTTTACTTTTGAACACATGTCATGAATGCCTGCGGGTAAAGGTGGTAATTGATCAACAAGCACAGTGGAAGCCTTATGGCGGAAGCAGTCAGTTGATCAATTGGTGAGTCCTGACTACTGGGTGCGGCCCTTCGGGGAGTACTCGTGGTGGTTGTGGTTGGCAGT
>NW_024005933.1:0-11201 GCF_014805625.2 Glossina fuscipes
AAAGACTTTCAAAATACGGAATTTTGGTTTGTTTTTTTTTTTTTTTTGTCCCCCTCCTCTTCTCGAATAAATGGTCAACGGGAAGCGTTTTCTTTCAATTCGATAAAATACCAAGAAAATTAATCATCATCTCAAGTGAGTGCAAATTAATTGTTGAACTAAATTTTTTAAATCAAAATTCTTTAAAACGTAAAACCATAATATTTTATGATAGATACGCTTCAGTCCATCGCAAATTGTGCGTTCATTTTCGCATAAATGTGTGTATGTGTTGTATATTTATTTTCTCCTTATTTGGTGACCCTTTTAAATTCGTGCACAACCATCAATCATATTTACACGTATGACACGTACAGTGCAATACCCTATGAAAGGAGCAAAACGATGAGTTTCGTTTGTTGTTATTGTTTCAAACTACTCTTCTTCTTCTTCTTCTTCTTCTTCTTTTTTTTTTTACTTAGGATTTATTTTTACTAATACGGAACGATTAAGTGTGCAACAAATTAAACCTTCAAATTACGGAATTCTTACTGACATGAGTTCATTGAAATTAAGCAAGAGATTGAATGACTGAGTCCCTTCCTCTCCTTCTCACAAATAATTACAAATGTTGTCAATTAAAAGAAGACAAAAAAAAAAAAAAAAAAAATCGAAAATAAAAAATAAAAAATAATTTCCGCCTTTGCCTATATATATTATATATTTATGCATTGATTTCGTTTGCTCGTTATTCGTGTTGTGAAAGCGTTTGTTGTCAGTTTAACAAATTGTTTAAGTTATTTGTTATGTTACCTTCGTTCAAATGACGTTTTTGTCGTTGTTCTTGATATTGTTCCTTTCGATTTGATTATTATAAATTAGCTCAAGTGTACGCTTATCGCTTCAACAACAAGCTGCAAGTGATCAATCAATTTCAAAAGTTATGGAAATAAATGAGAAAAAAAAAACACCAGCAAAAAATTAATAAACATTTATAGGATTAGGAAGAAAACAGAAATGATCAAATAGAGAGAAAGTACGACGATATGTCGAGAGAAGGGAAGATATCCAAACGTAAAGACAGGATCGTTAAAAATGTTAACAATTTCAAAACCCATTTTTTTTTTCTCTTATATCATCTGTCAATGGGATTTTCTAAAAAAAAAAAGAGGAGGGAGAAGAAGAAAAAGAATGAAATGCAGAAATTAAATAAATATCCAGGTCACTTTTTAATTGCTCGGTTTGCTTAATCACGAGACCGGGAAAAGTTAACTCGCAAACTGCAAAGCCTTGCGTAACCAATATTTGTGACTAAACAATTGTTGTCCCCTAAACATATCGAAATTGCGATGAAAAAATAGCAACAAAAAAACTAAGTAAACGTATTAGAGTTAGGCAAGGCGGAAAATGAGATACCCTAAGCTAACTCGGCTGCTACAATCACTCACTCGTTTCAGTAATAATACATCAAGAATGACACATTAGTTCCATGCAAAGGCATACTTTCCATGAAGGCCCGTATATTGGAGGATGCCCCGAAACGTCACAACATATGCAGCAAATTTAGCAAACTTAAATTACTTCCTCAAAGTTGTATTATTTCGCAGTTGCTGTCATAAAAGCTTGGATATTAGATCCTCTCTCTACATAAGGGGTTGCTTTTCACGATAATTCCCATATATGTTAGGGACCAACAAATAGACCTCGACTATCCAAATTCGCTAAGCTTGATCTTTTTTTGTCAATTTACTATTGTGAAGCAATTGTCGGCATGTAGTATTGACAATGGAACCTTCTTGCCAGAGCCAGGGTTCAAAACATTGCCCCAGCCAATTTTGTCAAACAATTTTGAAAATCGTTTATAAGCCGTTATTTTAAAATGTGGTTATATGGGGAGTGGCTGAAAAAGTGGCGCGATCAGTTGTAACACATCAGTGTACCGAATTTCATTAAAATGTGTCGAAAATTGCGACCTGTAGATTGAACACAAGTTTACATGGCCAGCCATCAGACAGAGAGACGGATTCAGAAAATCGTTCTGAAAATGAGTCTGAATCGATCGGTACAATAAAAGATGGATCTCCTGCGTGTTTCATGCGTCCGCAAACACTTAATACATCCGTTACCACAAGTACTATAGAGTATAAAATGCGACCCCACTTTAGTCAGCTGGAAAAGCACGTACATCTATATAAACTTGGAAAATTCAGTAAAACAACTTAACAAACAAAAATAAATTAATTTCTCAATGACGCTTCAACCTTCGTATCTCGTTGCATTCATTGCGTTCTCGACAGGTTATGGCTACGGGATTTATATAAATACTCAGTTTGGCAAAAACTCTTGCGAAAGTGCGTTGAATTAAATTTTCAGTGAATTGAAAATCGTGATCATCACAAAGAGTTGTTGTAGGCTAACGAACCACGAGGCATTAACACTAAAACGAAGAATCTTAGACTAATATTTTTAAAGCCTTTCAACGTTCGAGATGCTGAGTGTTCCGTAGACTTGTATGCCGTGAGTCCACATAGATACACGGGGAAAGATGTATGAATTTTACGTTGCGCAATTACACTCAAGTGATAACGTCTGTCCATGTGAAGTGCAATACAAGTTGTCACATTACAAATTGTACGGAAAAATCAAAGTGAAATGATTTCAATATCATTTTTATTAAGTAAAAAATAAGTGAAAATACTATGGCGGTCCAAAATTTGATCCTCTCCGCTACATAGCTTAGTATAACTGTTCATAGAACTACTTTAGTTCGAAATAAACATATTTTAAAGTCTTTTCTATGGGAAAATTTTTAATTCGTTGAAATTTCATGTTCACATTTTCCATAGCATGAAAGAAAATATATTAGAAGAAGAAATCAGTGCGAAAGTGTTTACGGATTCCAATAAAAAGATATGTAAAAAGATTATAGCGGCCCACCACAATCCACCAATAAACACTGTAGACCATTCCATTGCATAGTGCTGTTCATATAACGTCTTTTCAAAATAAGATCGTATATGGAAACCAGTGAAAAAAATTGTTTCGAAGCATTTACAATAGCATCGGTCTTTGGGACGAAACACATCAGAATGCCGAAGTTCATTACAATATATCAAAAAATTGTGCCCTGCTTGATGGACGCAAGATCTTCGCAGTATCTACGAAAATATGTGCAGTGTACGAGGTTCATTTATTATAAGACAGTTCTGCACATGCGTAAACTTAAGATATTCGTAACACTGTAGTTTCGCTATAGCCAAGAAGGGCACCTGTAATGTGATCCAACGGCTGAACACACGCCACAACATGTCGCACATATTATAATACTCAATAAAGTTTGAGCACATAGTCCGGAAAAGTAAAGTTAGTTTGTAATGGGCTCGATAATGGGACTTGACCTTGATTAAATCTACGTAACGAATAATATGTATATGTTTGAATAGACTGATAATTATACGATTGCAATGTGGCTGAATAATTTTCACACTAATTTCGCACGGGTTGACAATTTTACATAAGTTATGAAAAATATTTTTCGAGAGATCATCTAAATCGGAAAACATTTTCAGACCTAAGCCCCATAAATGCAATTAGAAGCTATTTGTTTTATGTTGCCTTATCAGATACGCATACTGTTTCGAAGTGTATTCCGGACAAGAAGACAAAAGACGTAGACTGCCAGATGTGGCCAGATTTAATAGCCACTAATAATATTGCCTTACGATTAGTCCGAATGATACCAAGAATGATGAATCATATCGTGCTTCTCGAGAATTTGTACACATCATCGCCGTTGGCATACTATTTATCGAAACAACGAATCTGTTGTGTCGGAACTGTACAAGTATAGAGTCGCGGACAAGAAGGATCTAATGAAGATGACGCGTCCTTGGGGAACTTATGAGGAAAGAATTTCTCACCACAATAGTTACGAATTTTCAAACAGGTTGAGATGTAAAATTCCATTATGTAAGGATACAACACAGTGGTCGTCTAACAATTGCAGCAAAAATAATTGTTTTCCAAAAAGTATAGGCGAAGATTGTATAGAGAGTAATTTCGAAACTAAGTTGCACTGTCTGTACGCTTAACCCTACGTAAGCTTGAAGTTTGGCCTCAATACACTTACAGATGATGACCGCATATCAGCCGGAAAAAAAGTGAAGCCTATAATCAATAACAGCTGTTCTAACGCCTGAGAAGAACCCATAAGCCCCAGCATAAGAAAGCATATTCCGACAATTAGTACGATCCGGCGCAGTCGGCGTCCATTCGATCAGGTAATACTTAAACCAGCAAAAAAAAAAAAAAAAAAATACTTTACAACTTTTGTATATAAGTTCGAGGCAGAGAGCATACGAAAGATTTCCTTGTGATTTGAATGATTTTTTTTTTTTTTTTTTTTTTTTTTTTTGCATCACGTCTGAGAGTATATTCGCTCGTTACCATGTAGCCATGCATGCACTTATTGTGAGTGTACATATAATTTGAAAAATCGGCTAAAATAAGCAAATAAAATGAAAGAAACTAAATAAATTAAATAAAACTAAAAGCTAAGGAACTGAATGCTTGAGTATCTTTTTTGCCAGAGGGGCGTCAATTATTATTATACTTCCCAGCCTTCAATTAACATTAGGCAAGTGAAAAATTTTCGAAAAACAGAAACAGAAACAGAAACAGATACAGATACAGAAACAAAAACAAACCAAAATTCCAATATCGTATATAACTTTAAGCGGTCAAAAGTTCAAACCAGATCTTTAGTACATGTTCTCAAAAGACGCACAAACAAACAAACAAACAAACAAACAAACAGCACGTATACTACTGACACATGGAGCATATAACAAAGCATTGTATAGACATTTCATTTATATGACAATATGATATGTTGCCAAGATGTGATGTGATATAAAAACGAGATGCCGAACGATAATGCGTTTTGTTAAACAGACAATCGGTTGAACCTGGACATACAGAAAAACTGCTTCTCTGCAGAAGTAGTGAGTGACCTTAAAAATTTGTGAAAATCAGAAACCTTCCGTAGAATCAAGACAGAAAAGATGATTAGCTTTGACTTGAGTAACTATGCACAATGTCAGCCAATTCTTTTTAAACATAAACATATACAAGAGTTTCATATACATTTTCCAATGCTTTTTGAGGAGTTAAAAGTTAAAGTCAAAGTTTTAGTAAAAGATACAATGGTAGTAGTTACAAGTAGTAGAAGAGCTTGCAGTGCTATACGCCTTGCTGAACTTTTGGCTATTCGCTGGTGTGATGGTATTAAAGCCACACCTGTTTCATGTTGTTTGGGGTTTTTGTTAGGTTGGTGGCATCTTGCGACATGATTGTCTACGCAACTACCAGTACAACGGTCAAAGTGTTTTTTGTCTTCCTTGAGAATCTTGGTAAAGTCTATTTAACTTGTTTTATAAGAACGATGCAGAGCATTGGGTGAATGGGAGGCAGAGATTGCGGGGACGAGACGTTCACTGCAAGAAAAATTCCTCTTAACAAGGCAACGCATTTGAAACTGATAATGATTAAAGTTAAATACCGTTATTTACAAAACACTAACATGCCAAAGCAATCAATGGACAGTTTTTCTTTAATTTTTTTTTTTTTTTTTTATTTTTTCTTTATTTTTTTTTTTTTTTTTGTTTTATTTTCTGCTTTTTTCGTTTTCTCGTTCTCAACATTATCTATAATAAAGTTTCGGACGACGAAAGAGAGAGCGTTAAGAAATATAATCAACTCTGCCGTGGATAAGTAAGTATGTTTGAATGTATGCAGAAACTAAAAGGCAATTATCGTTATAAATAATTTTTGACTGTTAATTGAATAAAAACATAAAAGGAACCCAAATCTTAAACAAATCATTTCAAAGTTTTCTTTTTTTTTCTTTTTCTTCTTTTTTCTGTTAAATTATACACTTTTAACGCTAATTGTGTTTATAGTGATTCACACTTAATATATTTTTTCTTGTTTTTTTTTTTTCGTCTTGGTACAAAATAAATGAATAAATTTTTAAAATGTGTCTATGTATGTGTATGTGTGTATGTGTTTTCGTTGTCAGACTTAACATCTACGTAGTATGTGTCATTGCGTACATGCCTTATGGCACCCGGGGGAATTGCATACATACATACATAATACCGTCACATGAGTTGGGTCTGCCTGCCTAACCATGGAAAAAGTTGGCTTAATAAACGAAAAAAGAAAATCTACACAATCTTATAACAAGCATCTGTAAAATAAACACAACAACAAAAAAAGAAAAAAGCGAAAAAACAAAAAAATAAAATGAGAGAAAATATTGAAAAAAATCAAAAAACTTTCCGCACATCTAACCGTTTGCAACATGTTTAGTTACTGCTGACAATGTCGTTGTTTAGCTTCATGTTTAGCTTCGTCGTTCGCAATGATCACATGTTGCTATGAATTTAATATTACAACAACTAGTAATATCTCTAATTTGCTATAATTTTACCTTTCCTCGATATATTATCTAAACACTTTATTTTATTGTCAACGAAATATTATGAATAAAAAAAAATTTCTAAACTAATTGAGAAATTATTGTAAAAAAAAACTCCTAATAAATTAATACATTTTACACAAAACGATTCTCTTTATGTTTAGTTATTTTTTTTTTTTTACGATTTTCGCATTAATAACAATTGATTTTTTACACTCGCTAGCGGTATATGTATGTTAGACTTACTTGTTTCGCATACTCTGCAAACTTTCTAGTCCCTTAAATCGATGCCATACTCTTTATTAATTATTATTAGAAGGTTGCATATATTTTGGCTAGCGATGTCAACAGATACCAAGTCAGAAAATGAAATTCGGTCGGGAAGGAATCTTTTATATCCATCACCGTTTACCCCAAAAACAAAGGCAAAAGAAGTAAAAGAACAAAATTCTCATAAAGTGAGCGCAGTTGATTTCCTTCATTTTCGCAATTAAAGTTTTTGTCGTAAAGACACGTGGGCGTTGTAGGTGTGTCCCTTGAAAAGTTTAGGTCAATTCCAAATTCTTTTGCAAATTTGTTGACGATATTTTCATTTTCAATAAACACAAATACTATAAAGTTGCGCACACAGATAGATGGACAGACGAATAGGCGGACATTTTTAGATGCATTTAAGATACGAAACTGACCAAAAATTTTTATACTTTATGGGGTTTTGGAAGCTTCTATTTCTGCACGTTGTGAAGGTATTGAAATCATGATTACACATGATACTCTATAACATTGTGTGGGCGTGGTCAATTTATTTCATTTTTGTTCACAAATGCTACCGCATCGTCCATAGGGTATGCGTGCAAATTTTTGTACATTTATTGTCTATAGTTTATGAGTAATGAGAGAAAAACCAATTGAAAAACAGAGGTGTTCTCAATTTACGCGGTTCTGTAGGCGTGTTCTTTGACCAATTTGTCTCATTTTCCATACTAACCCGCGTGCAAGGACGTCCAAGAAAGATTTTGTTCAGAATGGGTTGATTGCTGCCCGTATCCATTGGAATGAGAAAAACCTCCTATCAGTTTTAATGATCGTATCGTATATCGTAAGTATGTGAATCATCTATACACACCCTTCTCTAATGTGTATATGTATATGCGTATTCGTAATTCACTTGGAATGGGAAGTCAATGCCGACATAATAAACTATCTTTGTGATCAAGAAAATAGGGCTTAGCTTGTTCCGGCATTGCTTTCGTCGATAAATTAGCTTTTACTCATGCAATACAAAAATATCACTTTAAGGAGCCATTGTTATTACATTATTATTATCGGCAATCCTATATGTAGGAAATGATACTAGTACAGTGAGTATGGAAAGGATTTGCAGAACACATCCCCTACGTTTCGGCCAACTTCCTATCGCCTTTCCTTTCTTTACTCCTTTCTGACTATCACCGACTCACACGAATAGAGAACATTCTCCGAGTGGTCTGAAAGTTCTTTAAAAAAAGTAGAAACAATACTAGGTATAAAGCCTTAATAATTCCTCCTTAAATAATTACTTAAATAAACAAAACTGAGATCGCAAACATTTTCTAAGAAAATTAAGATATTTTTTTTATGTGGCTCGAAGAAATGATTTTTCGAGTTAAAACTCGATAAAAATTCAATTATGGTTTTGCCTTCAAATTTCATTAATCGCTTCGTAAAGCAGCAGCAAGTTTTTGATTGATTCTCGATACTTTACTTAAATCGAAATTTGCAGGCAATCACACGCCCCCAAGAATTTAAATAGGGTCTTTCTTTTTACGATAGAGATGGAAAAAAAAAGTACAAGCTGCATACATACAAGCAACCATACAAAATGTGTTTCAATAAATCAATTGGTCTTTCGGAGTTTTACTCTTAATTTCATGTTGCTTGAATTTATTTTAATTAAATATATACATACATACAAACATTTCAAACAGCAACGGACCAAAACAGGCAAGACAAAAATTTATATGCAGCGTAGCCTATGCGCAGAAGATTCATGCCGCACCCATTTGGGCAGACAAAGTGCTATAAAGCAAACATCTCCTACGAAAGCTAGAAGCAATTCAAAGGCTATACATGTTGAACATAATACCAGCCTACCGTATAGTTTCGACGTCAGCGGCCGCGGGTATTGTACGAATTTTACTCATCGAGCTGTTGTGTGTGCCTAAGGAGCAACTGTAATCTACGAAAGCAAAAGAGGGGACAAGAACGATTGAAGAAAGTAACACCGACACGCGTAAAGTGAAAATAGCTATCCGACAGAATACGTTAACGGAAAGGCAACACAAAAGGGAGGGGGACTTACAATCTCATCCCAAACCTTGAACAGTGGGTGGCAAGAAAATACAGAGAAGTCAATTTTTGCCCAACACAAGCATTCGCTGCTCATGGAAATTTCGCGAGTTATTTGTACCGTTTCAACTTACGAGCAGATAAAAGCATACGACTTGTGCCAATGCATAAACGACAACATGTTTTCCGCTTGGGAATGTTCGAGGAATAGTCTTTCCACAACACTGGAAATGGAAATCATATTCATGCTGGATGGAAGCAATGCGCAAGTTTCTTGCAAGGCATGCTTTAGTCTAAAGCTACACGAAGGCGTCATCCGAGCCCCTAACCTCCTACGAGAATGGATAATATTGTGAAGCCCAACAAACCGTCAGGATCCATCTCGAATTCATTGAATGCATTGTCTCTACGTCCGTAAAAGAGAAAAAAAACCTATGCACATACATACACACGCGCATTTATATATATATTTACAAACTTTTACATTTTTAGATTCCCAGTAAATGATTTGATTTGATTCCTGTTACTTAAACCGCGTATAACTTTGTTAGAAAACCTTAATGCTGTAATGTGTAGTGAGTGTTTTCTGGAACTTACTTCATACTGAGTGCATTCGTTATAAGTATGAAGTAATTAAATCCAGGCTTGATGAACGGTCTTATTACTATATAATGGAATGGCTGCGCTTGCGTTACGTTAAGATTAGACTGCTAAGAAAATCCTTTGTAATCAGTATCGAAGCAAGCAATAGACTCGCAGACGGAAAGAGTATAACAATTATTTTTTCCCCGTTTTCAGAAACCGAGGTAAAGTATTCTGCTGAAACGATATATGGACGCTCGCGTTTGTGTCGGACCTTGACGTAGCCATGTCGGCCCTCTTGTCAGACGTTTGCTGTTCATAAAAATGTTCTTGGCTTGCTGGTCTTACGGCAACGCCTTAAGACTTACTTAACTCTCTCATTGGCTGCAATATCTATGTATGAAGGGGAGCGCACATTGCCATTTCTGCGTGTAGTGAAAGCAAGCTTCTACGAGAAGATTAGCGCTTTTCTGCTAATTTTAAATATCATGTAAGACAAATCGTATTTTATTAATTCAATCAAGAACTCTTCGAGATCGTATACACTTTCTGATACACTTAATAGGTGCGGTTCAGCGCAGCGGCAAAATGCCTGCTTTTTTCGAGTGACTGCAACAGCTACAGCATAATCAACACGTATCCAAGATACCCTCTCAGGCTGATATAATTTCTGTATCGTTATTACCTTTCCTTGTGCGGATGATTAAATATATTCAAACTTTTTACCTCTGCTTCTCTTTATCATCAATAAACTAACAATTGACTGACAATAGTCCTTCAACTCTTAATTGCGAACGTGTGCTTGCCGCACTTTTCCCGTTCGCATATTTGGGACACATACGCAAACAACCCATTGAAGGATTATAATAATCCCACTCAAAGCGTGTTTTACTTCTTTTTTTGTTTTTTTGTTTTTTTTTTTTGATCGCCAACAATCTCTCAAACAAATATTAAACAAAAAAGACTAACCAGGATTTAGGCACATTTTTGTTTAGGTTACTTTTCATTGTTGCAGACATGCACAAAATCAGTCAATTTTTTTTTTTTTTTCCTCTTTGTTTTTGCGTCTTGAGAAGCATTAACTGCATGATGCGGACGATGCGTAAATGGAAAAATTATCACTTATTTAAATACGAAATTAAGTCAAAAAAGTAAAATAATGATAATCACGTTAATGCTTGCACGTACTTTGTACCATTGTTTGTATAATTATTATAAAACATAAATGCATACACATTTGCACATATATATATATATATATGTATGCATGTATGCATGTATGAATGTGTATGCGTACTTTAATACCACAAAATTACTAAATAAATTGTCCGTAAAGTATTCTGTTTCCCTTTATATTTATTTACTTTTTGTCTGTACTTTGTCTTTAGTAAATCCGCCTGAAAGTCGCTTCACTTTTCACATTAGGTAAAGTAGCTACACTATTTTTTCAACTTAATCATTTTTGGAAAATACCCAATAGAAAAAAACAAAAAAAAAAAAAAAAAAAAGGAAATGAATGGAAAATTTAAGTCGTAGCATATGCTTCAGTAGAAAGGGATCTGTGTTAGACATACAATGCAAACATTTGTTTTTACTCACTGCTACTTCCTAATGTTTTTTTCGTCATTTATGAAATTAATTGGAATCGTAAAACTGAAAGTTCATATAGCAAACGAATTAAACGAGTTCTTCTCCCTCAAAACACTGGCCCGTAATTATGACAGTAATAATGATTATTATATCCGAAATAAATTGATGTAGTTATTAAGTGGCTGCTGCATCGATAGATTAATGTAAAGTGCAAGTCGCGAAGTATATATGTATATTATGG
>NW_024005933.1:11301-16605 GCF_014805625.2 Glossina fuscipes
TTTTTTTTTTTTTTTTTTTTTTTTTTTTTTTTTTTTTTTTTTTGAGGTTCTATCGTAACAGTCTTTCAAATTTGTTTGACATTTTGATGTCTTGTAGTGCACGCTTCGTTCATGTGTTTACAATTCACCAACATTTTTCGCCAAACTTGACAATCAAGAATTTTGCCTCAATTCACGCCTATCATTATCTTTCTGATAAGCCAATAACTGAACGAATGAACATGAATACTACTGGCAATTATCGAATTAACTGTGCCGATCTCTTCGGAAAAAATGCATTTAAATTGCGTCACAAAAATTTAGTAATGACGAGTATACTCGTGACACACAAAGTATGTGTAATATGATAAAAGTTTGCTATAGAATCCGACAAGGACGAATCGACGAATCATCACGTTGATTTATTCATCATAGCACAAAATTTTGCCATTTTCTCACGACGTATACGTTCGGCGTATAAACGGCTAAGCGGTTAATATTTGAATTTAATTTGCAGCAACATATACATATATATTCCGGTAATATAAATAATGAGAAATGATTTTATCAATTAACGGACAATAATAAGCAATAAGTGCTTACACGAAAAGTCATCTTAATCAAAGAATTGCAATTGAACCGAGTCATAAAGCCTGAAATGCAATAACTTTACCGCTGCACTAATCCAAACTAATGTCGAGAAATCATTCCTGATGATAAGATTCGATTTTCTCTCGAAGCCTTTCTAAATGTAAATATAATAAGTGAAATAGTCGCCAATCGAGTCGACAACTCAAATTGTATGCTTGCGTATGTGTATCACAGTAAGTTGCACACCAAAGAGTAAAAATTATTATATCGACTTGGTTTAGTTACGGATATAGATATGAACGGTATTATGCCACCCACATGTCTGCCATAAAATGAACATATATATATATATATATATATATATATATAGATATAAAGACGCACACGACGTACACACAAATATATAAAGGCATACACCGTCTATCTAAATGCAGTTTTATTTATGACTTTCGGTTTCACATTTTTCTTATGACTTAATTTTTTTCTTTCCTTTGCTTGATATAGCGAAGAGATGCATATTATATGTATATGGAACGTATTTCATGGCAACACCCTGATGTGTTAACGCCTACAAATTAATTGTGCAGTCGGTAGTTTTTTTGTTGGTTCAGTTATAAACTCTTAAAAAAAATGATTTAAAACAATCATACATTTTTAGCTCACACAAAAATTTCAAATGCGAAGGACAACGAATTCATGTCACTCTCTAGAACTATAACAAGAATAATAATAATAATAATAATAATAATAATAATATTAATAATAATAATAATAATATATATATATATAATTGTTTTTAACTTCAATAAATACTTGCGTGTGTGCGAACAAATAAATCAATTTAATAAACATTTTTCCTTTAGTGAAATATATAAGCAGCACGCATTAATATAAGGGAGAAAGCTGAAAGGAACTCCAAAGAATAGAGAATATAAATTAAATCAACATTTTGACTTAAAAGCCGATGACGTTAACTACCAGTATTGCGTTATTCATTGTTTTATCTTCTTTTTTTTGTTTTTTCGTTTTTTCTCTTGTCCAAATTTTCATCTTTCGAAGCTGATGAGCGCGGTGTTTCCCTAAAACATCTGGTTTAGGGTTATATATGTACGTAAGAGGTAAGCGCAACCCAAAACTAACAATTTTTGTTAAAACGTTGTGTGTGGCACAAATTGAACGAACTCTAAGGGTTCCTGCTTGACTGACTGACTGACTAACTGGCTAAAGATCTTAATTATCCTCTCATCAAATGCTTTAAGCAACTGGACTGGGCATAATGTTGTATTTTTTCTTTTTCTCGCTCTCTCTCTCTCTCTCTCTCTCCCTGTCTCTCTCTATCGCTCTCTCTCCTTCTTTACTTTATAAAAGCGAAAGGCTTTATAATGATGTTGTGATGCGTGTGTGTGTGTATGTGTATGTATGTATGTATGTGTGTGTGAAGATGATTTGTTGTTGATTTTCATTAGATTTGCAGGTGTTTTTTAATAATTTTTCCGTTTTGTGTGTAATTGATTCAATTTTAACAAATCATTGAGATGTTAATACTAATTATAGAAAATTTATAATAAAATTCTTAGTAATTTATGCAAAATTATATACATACCTATATATAGATATATATAAAAGATTTGAAATTATTGCTAAACCACCACCACCAAACATCGAACATTACCAGTTATAAGATATAAGCAGTCAATTAAAACGTATTTAATATTTAAATATAAAAAAATAAAAAAACCATCATCCATGCCTTTAAAGTTAATTTATAATAACGCAAAAAAAAATAAAAAAATAAAAAAAAAGTAATTATTTGCATAATCATAAGCTTCTTGACTCTAGTCTCGCTCTCTCTCTCTCTCTTCTCTATCCGCAGACGTTTGAAAAGCAAAAATATATTTATTTATTTAATGTTTTTTCTTTTTCTTTTTTCTTTTAAATGTAGGAAATCACTATCGTTTTGAGGCTTTTATCACAAATAAATCATTTAATTATAGATATGTGCATGTGTGTGTATCTGTTTTTTTTTTTTTTTTTTTTTTTTTATATCTCTATAATTTTGGGAAATTTAAAAAAAAAAAAATTTTTTTTTTTATATATATTTATTTTTTTTTTTTTTTTTTTTTTTTTTTTTTTTTCTTTATCTCTCTCTCTAATTGTGGTAAATTGAAGACAAAAGAAGTTTTGTGTGTCATATACATTCATTCATTCACTTATTTATTCATTCATATTTATTCAATCAATGACATCATAATACATATTTAAGCATATCGTACCAGAGGTATAATATGATGTTCACTATAAAGTGTGAGTACATCGCGTAGTATTTGTGTTTACTTGTCATTGCTATTACGTCAGCAAACCTTAAAGTAAACTCATCGTTAATACTTAATCATTGACCATTAAATGCATGTTTGAATTCATTTACTGAACAGCTGCTGTTAGCGTTAGCTTGCCATATACAATAGTATGGTTAGTGTACCTAAGATAACCAACCTGTCAATTGCATTTATTGAGTTAGAATGACATTATTGAGCTTCTATGTTTCGTTTTGACGAATAAATAGATGCACATACATCTAAACATAATATAAACAAAAACACATATAAAGCAAAAAACATAAATTTATTACTTATACGAAGGTTAGATATAATAACTTTTACGCTTTGCAGCATTTTTAACTTTAAAGAAACAAAAACGATTAAGAAAATTATTCACTTTAGTATAAATCTTTCATAGCAACCGTCCAATTTGAAACGTTTCAAGTTTCAAGTGACCGCGCACAGCGTACAGCTTGAAGTTGAATGTGTGAACTTAAGCTAAGAAGGATTACAATCTTCATATACTACATCAGGACATACGTAACGCCCAGACGGGCTTGAGATACACGACCCACATCCTATTATACCGAGCGAATCAGAATCATTTCTTATCCTTTCTCATCTAAGCTTGTCCGTCCTTCTGTCCATTTGACATATGTGCACGTATTTCATGTTCCACGTACAGATCGAAATTTTTGATGAAATTTGGTACATTGACGTGTTGCGACCTAAAAACGAAAGTTATTGAAAATTCCGATCAGTGCACTTTTTCGAAAAAAATTTGAAAATTCTAATTTTTAAAATTTTTACCTGTGTGTCTATCTGTCTCCCTGGCCTATCCGTGTAAATTCTGTGACGGACATTCTTTTACTTGCCAAAACGGAAAAAGATATCAGCTTCAAAGTTGTCATAGGGATTGGATTTTCTTGCGTGTAGCTCAGTATTAAAAATGCACAAAGTCAGTTGAAGGGCACGCCTACTCTACCACACAAACTGAAAACAAACTTGTTTTCCAAGAACTAACACAAAAAAAAAGGTTTTTTGCTCCATAAAACGACTTGCATGCGAATATTCCTGCAGCACCTGAATGAAATTGGAAGAATCGACCGCGCCCACTCAACAGTCTAAAGTATTTTTTTTTTTTTTTTTTTGAAAAGCATTAATGAAAATCGGTAGAGCTATTGTGCTTTCAGTGAATCATTTGATCGTAATTTACTGCAACATAACCATACTACTAGTTGTAGCGGCAGACTGCTAGATCTTTGCTTTGCCAGCTTCTTCGAGATAGTTGTTAATCGCTGTCCACCTTTTCGTTAGTCTGAGGATCATCTATCGATTTGTATTTTCCTTTATTACAAGCAAGATGATCCGTCGGACTACTCTAACGTGCCAAGTCCAACTTCTTCCAATAAATACTATGGCTTTAAAAAAACTAATATTTTACTGCTTAAATCTCATCTCTCAAACATTATGCGTGATCTTCCTGCTGGAAATATTGAAACCTTACTGTCTTCGTTCTGGGGGGAGATGAACTATGCTTTGATAAGAAGTATAGATGTGCCGAAACTCTCACCTCCCAGCGGTGATCCCCGGGCAACGGCTTCGGCCGGCTAAGAAGAGTTTAAGGTTTTGGGCTGCTAACTCGGCGACGAGTTTCTGATAGATGGTGGAGGGGTTGGCTGGAAGAAGAGCTCTTACTCTATAGCTAGTTACTACCAAGGAAATACACTGAATGGTTTAAGTACAATGAAGGTAGTAATCTAGCGAGTGCATGGTAGAGTGCATTAGACTAGTCTACCATGTTCAGTGCAATACCCGAGACCTATATATCTTGAAGAAAAGTAGTTCATTGGTGTTAGCTACCAGGAAAGTATGGAGGATCCGAAGCAAGTACGGTTGTTTTTAACAAACGCCCAAAGTGTTCCATAAGGCTTTGCAAAATAAACTGGGAGCCACGGGGGTCAGGAAGCTCGCTCACTAAGCCACGTATGCCTGCGGGTATATGATGGACTTGTTCTTAAGTCGTAACAAATAAATAAATTAATTACACTATTTATGCAAAAGGAATTGACGGACGGCTTTCCCTCTGGCCGAATAAAAGAAAATGTCTGGTAAATGAATTAATACATGCAAAAAGGAATTGATGGACGGCTTTCCCTTTGGCCGAATGAAAGAAAATGGCTGGTAAATTAATTAATACATGCAAGAATGGAAAAGGGGTATGACGAATAAGTTCTCCCCTTTTACCTATTTTTACTTTTGAACACATGTCATGAATGCCTGCGGGTAAAGGTGGTAATTGATCAACAAGCACAGTGGAAGCCTTATGGCGGAAGCAGTCAGTTGATCAATTGGTGAGTCCTGACTACTGGGTGCGGCCCTTCGGGGAGTACTCGTGGTGGTTGTGGTTGGCAGT
>NW_024005934.1:0-30973 GCF_014805625.2 Glossina fuscipes
AATTACTATATACAGAGGCATATAAATGTGTTAATCATATTGTGTGTACATGCAAAGCGAAAAGCAAAAAAAGAAAAAAAAAAGAAAAACAAAAAATGTAGTTTAATTCCATTCTCTCTATGTGATGAGGCACAAAAAATGAAAAAAAAGTTGTTTTTCTTTTTCTTTTGTTTCTTTAGATATTTAAGTGAACTCATTTATTTTCACTAAAGCAGTAAAGTTTTATAACTAACTACACGTATACATATGTGTGTGCGTGTGTGTGTGTGTTAAATTTATCTGCACAACAATGTTGTGCTTATAGTTGTTCTTGTATTTTACAATAGGTGATCATGAGAGACTTTTGACTAATAAGCCAAGATAAGATATCAAAGCCTTTGTATGTATGACATGTTTTATGCATTACAGCCAAGAAATGACGAAGGAGAATTTTTATAGTATAGCAGTGAAGAAAGGTTACCGTAACGGATAGGCAAAGAGAGTAAGAGAAATGTTACTTGTAAATGTTGTGGTTTATTCTTTTTTTTTTATTTTTATTTTTATTCATTTTTTCTCTCTTTTATTTATTACAAGATTTTATTCCTCTCGTACTCTACTTGTTAGAATTTTTTTCATCACAACTCGGACAGTGGATAAATGAATGCGTAGATAAGTATTTTAATCAATTCATTGTAATTCATTTTGTGAAAACGTTTGCCCAGACGGAAGTTTCATAGGCCGCACAAAACGTATATATATATATGTATATATATATATATATGTATATATATTCATGATCAAAATCAAAGTCTGGATCGATTTAAACATGTCCATTTGGCCATCAGCATAATGTCGGTTATAAGCGTTTTCGTGGCCGTAAATGATGGGCTATAGGCTTCAAATTAGGTAGAATCAATGGAAGTTCTTGTATGAAATTTGCTATTGAAAATGGTCTAGGTCTGGTTTGAAAGACACGACTACCGTATTATATATCTCTGTTTCTCGAAAGGAATAAACAATTGGGTTCTTGTTCATTGGCTATCAACTGCAGCAGATAAATCTACAGAAATTTGTTCGTATATTTTACAGGAAGAAAAATTGGCCACGCCTAGCCAATATTATAATATATAAAAATTTAATATTTTTTTCCTTCTTTTACTTTTATAACGCACGGAACCAAGCTATATATATATATATATTCTTGAACAGTGCTAGTTTCGAAATGCACTTAAACAGGCTCGCCTGTTAGTTCGTCCATCTGTCCACCTGTTCAACTATATTTCCAAAAGAGTTTGAAAATGACGCGAACGGAGCAAAAACCACGCTTACGACGGGAACGCCTTTGCTTGGCGTGTGGTTTGCTCGTTGCTGGCACGAGGAAAACTTGCACAAAATTATTCTGTAAGTATATTATATCAGAAAGAAGCCATGCCCGCTTAATATCATGGAATGTGCAAATTTACATTTTCCCTTTTTTTTTCAATCTTTCATAGGGCAACGGGGATAGGTATAAAAGATTCGATGGCAGCCGAATATAATTTTCTTACTTATTTTTTTGTGTATGTATGTATGTATGTATGTAACACCCAGAAAGTTTTCGCATAGACCAATCTTTTATTTTACCGAGCGATTTAGAATCACATTTTTAGCTTATCTGTCCATACGTCCGTCCGTCCGTCTTCTTTTCGGATGTGCAACCTACAGGTTGCAATTTTTGAGATATTTTGAAAAGAATTTGGTCCAAGGACGAACGCTACGAACGAAAATGCTTCGGACCGGGTCACTTTTTCCACCACTTTCAACATAACGCCTTATTTTGAAAAGTAATTACATGAATATATGTCGTATTAAGCGAAGTATTCTAAGGTAGTTAATGATGGCCTATTGTATCTACGAATGTATGTATAAAAGTTTATAGCTTAGGACAATTCATCATGAACTGTAAGAAAAAGGGAGAACAAAAAAAGGGAAAAACCCAGAAAATCTGAAATTTTGAAACGTTTCTATTAACTAAGCAGCTAAGCAACTAAACTTCAGACGAAATGGTTATCAAAACAAAATAAAGATTCATAGTAAAACTAGTCCCCACCGGCGTCCTAACAATTAATAAATAAAAATCCTTGCATCCATTTATATTCATTACCTGAAGATGACAATGAACATTGAAGGTTTGCTTTAAGGTGAACGTGATTTTCTTACTGCGAAACAATGTGTGTGCAAAGAGGTAACGCAGCTTTCTCATACGAATGGCGAAAAATTATTTACTGACATTGTCACCTTAAGTTTTGTATTATTGACGATTTAGCTATAACGGCATTCGTGGATATTGGTCGCTAAAAAAATATGTGGGACGATAAATGGCTGAAGAAGGCTTCCGCTGATTTCAGAAATTATGTATTTTACTTTGGATTAGTCGCCGACTTATTGAGGAAGATGTTTGAAGATAAAAAATCTATAATTACCTTCCAGTCTTAAGCTTAGATAGTCCATCTGATTTCTTTATTTGTAATTATGTCAGCACTTTAGTCGGCTAGAAACTATACATTGCTCGCTTCACATTTACCTTTCCCTTTTCCCATCGTTCGTTGTGAGTCAACTTGTTAGCGCCACTAAGCGGGAGAATGATGATTTGACTGTAATTCTGTGACATCTAATTGCTTATAATTATTCTTTGCAAATTTCTACACTTAACATCAACTATTTGATGTTGTTAGCTTTTTGCAGGGAATCATTCAAATTTATAGATGAGATGACTTTTCAAATATCGTGGTCTGCGTACATTCGATTTTCGAAATTTTTTTTTTTCCAAAAATTCTAATGACTATGCTTACCGTGGACGCTCAACGCTCACGTCAACAACCGACGAAAACCGAGCAGTGGAGCAGTGAAGAAAATTGTTATGGAAAATCGTCGAATTCCTTCTTTATAGAAACATTGCTGAGGATGTTTTTCAAGTGTTTTGGGCATGAAATTGTTAGACACACCGCTGCACTTGCTCGTAATTTTTCGGCGAAAACAGCACTGTAATCATGCCTCAGCCGTTGTAGTCACCGGACTTGGCGTTCTGCGATGAAAAACTGAAAGAAACCCATCAGGGAACAGGGCTTTACCATAATAATAAAGGAGATAAAGGCCGCATTGTTAGAAGACCTTAAACGGATATCAGAAATGGCTCGATGCCTGGAAAAAGCGCTGACGCAAATGTATTACATCTACGGGGGATTACTTTCAAGGGGACAAAGTAGATATTGAGCACATCTCGTGTTCATTAGCGAAGAATACAGTTTTGCTATTCCGCATTGTCACACGTCTTCTCAATTAGAGAAACGATTTTGAGCCAATCGGGCCATCTCTGGTCTTCTCCAGCGCGTATCACTGATTGCGCAAAGAAGTTGAAATTTTCGTTTTATTTTGATGTTACAAATCAAGATTAGAAATAAGTTTACTTTATCCGCGCAAACAGTTCTCAAATGTGTTGAGAAAAACGGTTAAAACGGGAAAAAACCCGAAGTGTAGACCGAGACACTTTCGGGCTGTGCACGCAAAAATTGACATTTGTAGAAAATCGCCATAAGAATTGATTAGACAATAAGTCAGGGATTCGGAAGAGTAGCATCTGTTACTAATGGCGGAGAAGAGAGCACATTTTAGACTAATGACGCTAATATCTTCTGGCCAGATGTTGCCATATCGAACCGAACGCGTTATCATAATCAAAAATCTTGATATCATGAGTTTCGTCATATTCCTCGCGTATTCGCTTTGATGCCATTAGTTGTTATTGGTCAGCTATTGCCCAGATGCGTACGCCATGAACATTCATCTCTACCGTTTTATTCGTTTGTTATGTTAATTGTTCGCCTAGTCCTACATTATGTTTAGGAATCCATTCTTCGTCATCGTTACCGAGCATAAGCAGCATTATCCTTGGAATTGCGCGGGAAAAGAACACGAATTTCGAAACAGTGGACATCACCATTTTCCATTCTTCCGATTATTGTTGAGAGAACACAACTTCGGTTACATATATCCACTACAGGTGCTGTTAGCGTCATTTGTTTATAAAGTTGCGCATCTAATATTTAAGGATTGAATAAAATTCGTAAATATTTTACTTAATCCTAATCGTTTTTGTCAAAGTCAAATTTATTATAATTTAAAATAAACGTTTTAAAAAATTTATATTTGTTTTTGTAATCGATAAAACCTTTGGAATTTGTTATCAAATTTTTTCTTCACACTTTTTGTAATCGATATTCTTTAAAGCATTTTTTATTTATTTATTTTTTTTTTTGTTTCTTTTTTTGTTGCCCTCATGTTATTGATATTTTAATTAATTTTGTGATTGTTGTTGTTGTTTTTTATTAAATTATATTATATTATATAAACAGTGAGAAATACGTTTCACATGTATGTATTTGGATATGTACATATGAATACGTATGCGTATGTTTGCATTCATTATCTTTGTAGTTTTTAAAAGTATTTGCTTTTTAACAAATTACTTACCATTAATTTTAATATAAGAGCGACACAATAACACGATAAATAAATGTGCTTGTGTTTTGTTTGTTTCTACATATTGTGTATTGTATAATATATCCTCATAAACATATACATATATATATATATATATATATATATATAGTCGTAGAGATTTTATTTCGAATTGATTCGTTTTAATGTTTGTTTATCTGAATGCTTTAATTTTCGTTTGAATTGAATATTTGTCGCCTAAATTGGAACTGTTGCACACCGACGCCATCGCTATTCAGTATCGTTTCATTCTGTTTGTTTGTTTGTTTGTTTGTTTAAGTGTTTCGTTTCGTTAGTTGTATACGCTCGTTTGTATAGTTTGCTTGTATTATGATATTGGCTTTCTCGTTTATTCATGTTAATGAAGTCATCTGTCTTAGGTTTTAAATTTGGTATGTTTTTCGTTGGTCTCTCTTGAGAGGTCTTTTACACATGTACACATATGTACAGGCATTTTATTCTTTTGTTTAAAAAAAGCGTACAACCATATTAATAATCATTGATTAATAGTGTCATTTAAGGAAAAATATTCAAATCAGTTTTGAAGAAAACGAAAATTATAATGAATTTTTTAAATAAAAAGACTTAAGACACGAACTTGTCATTCATTTTGAAAAAAACAGGTTTAGGTTTCTTTCTTTTTTCTTTACTTTCGTGGCCACTACAGGTGGTATATTATATTTATTAAAGGATCGTAACGCATAATATAATGCGTTAAGTTAGTTATATCCATTCTTTAGATGATGAGAAGAGACATTTACACTTTTTCATTCAACTCATACATGCTGGCACGCTGAGACACTTGTGAATAATTATTCACGATAACTGTAATATATTATTACGTTTAGTATTTATTGTAGCAGTCACTTAAAATAGGGTCATTCATTTTGTGGAACGATAAATAAGGATTTTACGTTTACAAACTAAGTTTTGGGTGTGGCTTGTGTGATGTAAATCCCATTGAAGTAGGTCAAGGAAACATAATTTTTTGTGATAAAAATTATTATGATGATTTTGATTCGGACGATAAGCGGCGTCAACGAAATGTTGCAAAATGCTCATATATCTCGTGACGCTATCAACTTATTAAGCGAAAAGTTCAATTTCCTTGTAATAAAGAGAAATGCCTATGCGAGCATTTTCTATTGGACTTTTTGGCTTTGCGATTATTTTGTGGGCAGAAGCTTACTCCAATAAACCACTAACTCCCTCAATGATCTCATTTACCACGATTGATCGTATTATTGATGACATAAAAGCAGATTTATTTGGAAGAAATTGGTTTTCCATGGTTCAATGTTTACCCATTTATATGAAAGCATTTTTAACTGTAAATCGCATAATTCAATATATAATATGAACTAAAAGAAAATTCATTTTGATATGTTTTACTGTTTGGTTTTTAGTACAAATTAAAAAAAAAAAAAAAAAAACACAAGAAACCGTTATTTGATCATCCTATATATTACACTTACATGACGCATTGCGCTTACCATGCTTTAGCTTCATTCTTATTATCTTTCCTTAAGTTTAATGTGTTTAGCTAAGCATCAGGAGATAAATTAAGCTAAAGGATTAGCTTTCAACTGAATACTTGTGAATAACTTCTTTGTCTCTTCTCTTTTTCTTTTTAAAATTAATAAGAATTGAAATTTAAATTGAGAAAATGAACAAAAAAAAAAAAAATATAAAAGAAAATATGTAAAAAATCCATAAAATCAAATAAACTGAAAATTTCTGTAGAAATTCTTTAAGATTCTTTTCAAAACGTTATGATGAGGGATGTGCGTGTGTTTGAGCGCGCACGTGAGCGCGTGTGTATGTGTAATAAAGAAAAGCGAATAGAAAAATTTTACATTAAAAACTAGACATTAGCTTTTTGTACATTTATTAACCAAATTAATTAGCTTATGTAACTCAAAACATTAGTAAAGTTGTTGATCGTAAAAAATCGTTTAAAGTACTTTTCTTATGATGGCTTTACAAGACAAGGAAAAAGGAGAAAATAATTCTTGTGATTTATGGAAAATTAAATTCTTTTGCGGTCTCTCTACTGACTGCTCTGGCATTAAATGAATACCAACTACACCCATGTATTATATACCGATGCCATGAGTGGCGTTATATTTTAAAGTCTTTTTTAATAGACTTTTAAAGTTAATTACTTTTTATATACATGTATACGTAACGCAATGCAACGTAAAGAGCGAGAACAAGAGCGATAGAGAGAGAGAGAGATATCGAGTTAATTAGTGGCACAACACATTTTACAAAGAATATGATGTTTTTGTTATTGTTATTATTATTATTATTATTATTATTATTATTGTTGCTGTTGTTGTTGTTGCGGAGGTTGTTTGTTGCTGTTGTTTTTATTATTAGATGAGAGAGAGAGGTAAAGTAAGTATATTAGTTTAGTACTTTAACCCTAAAATCAATAAACTCTATTAAATTATTACGACAAGGAAACGAAACGAAACGAAACGAAAGAATCTCGTATCTATTTGCTTTGCGTTGTTTAATGTGTTCGATGAACTCGCTCCTCAAGTAATTTCTTTTCTTTAGTTAATTTCGAATAAAGGAAACTATTTAAATGCAAGTTTGTTGTTCAAGTCTTCCGTTCATTGAGCAAAAATTTTAATAATAAATTTTATAACGTACATGACGAGCTCTCGCATTAAAATAAAAATTGCTAACGCATCTCTTCTACATCTATTTTAATTTCTTTCGTTTTGCTGATCGCAACTTAAATTTCATAAACTGCTTATGATCTTTTCTTCGATGTTAACGCGATGGTAACGAACGCATTTCAAGTTCGTCTGATTTAATTTTTTTTTTTTTTTTTCGAATTTACAATAAGTGTTATATATGTGTATAATCATGTCTTTAATGATATTAAGGAAAAGAAGAGAATAAGAGGAAAATGGAAGATATCCTCCTCTCGTTATCCGTCACTTTAACTAAATAAATTAAAAATTAGAAAGTGTACACTTTTCTCTAGTCTTGCCACGGTGGCCATTTCGCTTCGCTCGCTGTTCTCAAGTTTAAGGTCTTAACGCTTAACGCGTACTTTGCCAAACTACCTACGAATGGAGGCCATTTTTATTTCACATGTACCCTTTTCAGTACATGTTAACAAATTTATTACTTTTTAATAAATACTTTTTTTTTTTACTATGTCTTTTCAGGAAGGACGCATATATATTCTTTTATTTCTTATTTTACTTCATATCAAATACAAAATGATACGCCCAATGAAATATTATGAAGAATTGCGTTGAAGCAAGGAATGCATACGTCTGGTTTATTGGAGCAATCGGTTGCATAGCATACAACAATTCCCAAGTGATTGCCATGACTTGAATATGCGATAATAATAATGTCTGCAAGATTATGATAAATAGATGTATGATAATGTATCTTTTTAAATATCGGATATGGCGCGGTACCGTCCTCTCCAATGCATTTATCACACTATGAAAAATTTTTTCCCGTTCAATTCGTTTGTATGGGTCTTGTACAGTTATTGCTCGCTTGCGTTTTGCTGTTTTCTTCCTTTTTTTTTTTGCTTCGCAAGCAAGCAAAGGTATGCCAACAAAAATACATCATTTGGGAATTTATGGAATTTGAGTTTTGTTGTATCAACTAGCGTTTGTTTCTCTAATTTTCTTTCTCCGTAATGAACAATTGGCTGCGAGTTTATCTAGGTTTCGCGCCCTTTAACGCAGTTATAACAATTTTGAACGAATACATTGGAAACGCCGAACATTAGAAGCACAATATATCCTGCACTTCTTTCATCTCGCCTACGATGCTTTCTTTAATACTTTGTTACTAAAATTAGAAGCGAAATTGAGTTTATTTTCATTTTTCGTCAATGTATGTAAAAATATTAGTTTAAACTGATAATCATTCGCGGACAGTATTGTAAACAAAGACTCTTAGATTGTTTAGCCTCCTGCTCCTGCATATTCTATTTATTTATTTTTTTTTGACTTTTACACTTTCTTTCCTCTTCCTGCAGTCAGAGAAATTAATTTATGTTAACAATGCATAGTTTGATTAATAAAACCTCACACGACTCAGATCAGCAGCTAATGATAAGACATATCAAGAAAAAAAATTAAAAAAAAAAAAAAAAAACTATGGCTAGTAATATAGGATAGTCAGGCAGAGATAATACTGTTGGCAACCAGCCTAGAAAATAAAAAGACTGCAACAACAAAAACTAATCTTTCAATTAAAGACAATTTGTCAAATCGCTTACAGCATTTTATATATATATATATATATATATATATATATATATATATATATATATATATATATATATATATATATATATATATTTATATATGTATGGATGTGTGTAAAGAAAGGAAAAACCAACAAGCACGTCAAACAGGGTGCAGCTTAAGAAAACTACAAGGAAACGCATCAGAGGTTTTTATTGAACCGAGAGCGGGAAGCTGAAATCTTCTGGTAACTCAAGCTTATTTTGCTGTTGAGCTATCGTTTAAGCGCGTTCAATCAAAGTCCATTTATAGGCGTCGAATTACAAGCACCAGCTAATCGAAATCATTTATCAAATTAATGTGGTGTTGGTGACGGTGTTGATGGTCTGGTCGTCGGTATGCCTAGATATTTGTATGTATGTGTATTTGAGCGCATCTGCGCGCGCACTCTGTATAATACTTTAGTTCTCTTTTGTATATAGTAAAATATATAAAAATAAAAAAAAATAAAAAAATTTAAAACAAATTTTTACACTTTACGTTGAGATAAAGCCAGTGGTGGTGGTTGGTGGTGGCTGTGTGACTATGGCTGTGTGGCTGACGCTGCTGCGAAGATATTGTTGTTGTTGTTGTTGTTATTATTATTATTTTACTCTAACAAAATGTGTTGCAATCAGCACCTATTGTATGCCTGCTCTATACCAATGGCGATCAACATGTTATTTACATATCTTCGATTTCAAAAGAGTTCTAGTTTTTTATATTACACAACGGACAACGAAGCGTATAGTGGTTTTCTTCTTTTTTCTTTTTTTTTTTTTGTTGTTTTCTAAAGCAGAACAAGAAGAAGTAAAAATGCGAAATGATTAATTGGAAAATTATCGGGTAAGCTTTTATGGCGTAGGTTCATATACATAGATACATACATATACACACACACACACATATATATATATATATATATTTGTATATATATATATATATATATTTGTATATATATTTATATATATACAGCAAGATAAATATGAACAAGTGTGTGTGTGTGTGTGTGTATTGTGTGTATTGTATGTATGTATGTGCGCGCGTATAGTTGCGTGTTTATATGTGTTTGTGTATCTATTAGTGTTGAAGAGTTTTATAAATTTCATACACACTAGAACAGATTCGGACCAGGTGTTAAATGTTAAGCCGCTTTGGCTTTAAAAGATGATAGAGATGTTATTGGTAGTAAAGTAGATTTATATATGGTAATGAGTTCGGTACTGGATACAGATGAACATCGTGTCTGTCCATTTAACTAATAGCTAATAAGTAACTTGTTTAATCAGAAAATTATAAGACGACTTTAGTTAATGTTGAGAAATATTTAAAAAACAACCGCACACACACACGCACACTCATACAAACAATATGTTAATGAATGAGTCAACTTCAATCGGAAGCGGTGGACAAGGGGGGAGCAAAATTTTTTTTTTTTTTTTTTTTTTGCTCCGAATTGCCTTATATTGTACTTGTTCCTTCCTATTAAGTTAAAAAAAAAAAAAAAAAAAAACAGTCAAACAGCAAATTAAAGATTAAAACTTTTGAAAAAACAAACGTTTTTAACTTAAGTCTTTTCTTTTTTTATTTTTATTTATTTATTTTTATTTTTTTTTTCATTATTTTTTTTGGTGTATTTTTTTGTTTTCATCGCTTGTGCTTGCTGTGTAATAAAATAAATATATGCGATTCATTGTCAATACTAAATTGAACGGCTCTCTTAGTTAAATATGCACTGCGAAAAGAGAATGAGAATGAGAATGAAGAAGAAGAAAAAGAATGTATGATCATTACTTTACGTGAATTATATGATAAGTTAAACATGTAATTTATAAACACTTATTCATTTACCCTTCCTGCTTCTCTCTATTAGCTTAATGTCCATCGCATGCATGCATGCGTGCATACAGGCAGGCAGGCAAGCAGGCTCTTACACCTACAGTCGTACGGAAACGAATTGAGGTTACTTTTGTTGTGAGTGTGTTACAATTTATGATATTAACAATAATAAAGAAATGCAAAATCTGCCGCAGATATTCATGTGTAAAGAAATTAACTTTAATTTACACAAACAGGCCTGCATTTACATACAATGCGAACGTGTAAGAGTACATTATGTGTTTGTAGCTCATTAACAATAAGTGTATATATATATATATATATATATATATGAGCGTTTTATGAGTGTTTATTATACAAGAAAACAGAAGAAAACCCAAAAAAAAAAAAAAGCGCAAAAAAAAAAAACCAAAAGGAAAAAAATCAAGAATAAGAAAAAGGAGAGGCAAGTAAGAAAACGAACTTTAGATACTCAACATTTCAAACATTGGATTGCATTGCGTTGCCAAATTTATACCAAATTTCAAATAAGTATTCACTATGAATTTTTGGGCAATTGGCAGCACCATGGGGCAGAAATATTTAGATTTCCTGAAGCAAGCAAGCAATTATGATAACAAATAAATCACATTCAACCCAAGTTTAACTGAAAAGTTGATATATTTGCAAAATACCTCCTTACCTTAAAAAGGCCGCATTTGCATCATCATTCTTTTTAATAAGCAATATGTTGCTTAAGTTTCTTCGGTTGCCTTCAGTGCCCCGTTTGTTCCATTTTGGTTCGCTTTTCACAATATTTTGAACGTAACCTTTGGAGAGGACGCTTTCTCGATACTTTTTTCACAGAATCTTATAATAAAAATTTCGATTTTTTTCATACTCATATATATATATACTCGACGATATGTATAACTAAGCTATGTATACATATATAGATGCGTTAGCAGGACTCTTAGTGACTCTAGGCTAGAGAATGATAAAATTAACATGCCTCCCCCAAAACGTTTAGGTGTTGGATGTAAGAGAGAGAATGAAAAGAACAAAAAAAAAAAAAAAATAAAAAAAATAAAAAAAAATAAAAATATAAATAAATAATAAAATAAAAAAAACCCACAATACATATATATATAGTCCTTGTTTCATTTTCACTTGTGCCAACCATATATTTTCTGTGGCAACAAACAAAAACAGTTCACTTTTTTTAATATACAGTGAAACGATGAGGTAAAGAAGCAGAGGAGAGGGCAACATAAGAAACCAACGCAAGTTAAGCCGTTGCGATCGTTTATCGGTAACAGTGTTGAATTTTATGATAATTGTTATGAGAATGTTTTGAACGTTCTATGTGTGATTTTCTACTAAAGTTGTTATAATAAATTTCGATTTAACTCGCGACTATTTTGGTAGCCAAATACGAAATTGTAATCTCCGCAATATTATAGATTTTATTTAACCATATTTAAAAGTAAGGCTTTAAATTTACGCATTACCCGCTATGTGGGGATATTTAAGAATTTTATATATGGCGCCAAAATGACCATTAAAATATTATATACATACATTCATAATTTCTTTTATGAGCTGCTTTTGCTTCTCTTATTATTATTATTTTTTTTTTTCTTCTTCTTCTTTCTTCGTCTTTTTTTTTTAGTTTTTCTCCTCTTTTTGCCTAATATATTTATTTTTCTATTTATTAGAGTTTGTAATAATTTCCTTATATGCTGCTTCATTCAGAATTTATTGGAAGCCTTATATATATATATATATATATATATATATATATATTTATCAGATTTCTTTTTTTTTATTTTTTTTTTTTTTATTATTATTATTATTATTATTATTATTATCATTATTATGTATTAAGAGAAAAAGTTAAAGGAGGAAAAAGAAAAAGGAAAAAAATATGGATAAAGTTTTATAAGTTTACGCAAATATATTCGCCTCTTAAATATGGCGCCTTACTGCTTATGAAATTCAAACACTTGACATACCACCCAAAATTTTGCCATTAAATGCTGTTAATGGAAGATTTTATTTCATTGCCGATTATAATAGCAGCAAAGGAAAGGCAGATAGGCAGAAAGGCACAAAAAATGGAAACGCTTATAATTATTAAGATAAACATTAAAATTATATTTCTTTCTTCTTCTATTTACATAAATTAACAATTTTTTCTCTCATTTTATATATTATATATAAGTATATATTTATATTTTCTTCTTTTGTTTTTTTTTTTAATTTTTTTTTTTTTTTTTTTTTTTTTTTTTTTTTTTGCAATTAAAGCGTCGTGCTGTTTAGCGTTTCTTAGATCTTTCATAGAATTTCGTTGCATTTTTAGAATCATAAAAGCAATTCTAATGCATGTCGTAGCGGTTGTTGTTGTTGTTATGATTTTATAACTCTATTTTATCTACCGTGGGTTTATAGTATTCCTTTAATCGCCATCTACGCCATTTAATAATAAATAAAAAACTACACTTTTAGTTTTAGTTCTTCTCTTTTTCTTCTTCTTCTTCTTCTTCTTCTTCTTCTTCTTCTTTTCATCTCTCCTTTTCTTTTTTTTTTTTTTTTCTTTTTTTGTTTTTGTTTTCTTTTATCGTTGATTTTTAAACTTTTATAGTATTTTTTATGCACAATTATTCCTTAACGAGCTCGCTGTATACCAATGTTCGGATAATAAACTGCTACCAAAATAAGTAAAACAAGTGTAAATGAAGTTAAGTGAATTTTAACCTTAAAGTAACGAATTATGTATAAATGTATGAAAGTAAAAAAATTTTGATAGACAATCGATAAAGTTGCACGTTGTACGTTGATGGGATCGTTAATTGGCAGTAGTGGTGCGATTGCTTTATATAGACAATAAAGCAACCCTTGTCAGACTTTAATTATTATGCTCGTATACTTCACTTTGGTTAAGGTGGTGTAGAGCAAAGTCACTCACAACCGATATATTCTTAACATTTACACGCCATCATCATTAGTGTACGATATTCATTGAATGTGGCGTAACAGTGTTATCATTCCGTTCGTATTCTAAAAATCTATAATGATCGCGTATATATGCCATAAAATCGAATTGCATAAAATTCTAAATCAATTTAATCGTATACGTCCATCATCATTAAGGGTTAAGCATAGATTTGTTCCCGAAGGATCGCCTTTCAGTTGTTGATTTATTTTTCTTTTCTTTTCTTTTCTTTTCTTTTTTTCTTTTGAATTCGAGAAAATTAAAGACATGCCTTTTATCTCGCTTAGGTAGGTCTGTGTCAAACGAATGAATGATATAGAAAAAAAAACATTTTTCGCCTTTTTTTTATGCCATTTATGCAAAAGTTTAAAGTGCTGTACGTCAGATACTCTTCTTTAATGTATGTATATAATATAATATTATATTATCTTTATCGGTTGAAGCTATTGCAAGAATTGATTTAGTAATTGAGAATTCTTCTCTTGTCCTCAGCGTTACTTACTCGATGCATTACTTTCGCTGTCACTTTGCTTTAATGTTCAAAATTCTATTTGTAGAAGAAGTTGCGACAACCAATCGCAATAACTAAACTTGTCTAACATGTTCCTCGAGATTTTTTTCGGGAACTCATCGTGAATCTCATTGTCTCGATTAATTAATTACCAGTTGATAATATTTGCCAAGTTTCATAAAAAACGAAACCTAAGCGATTTTCATATATAGTTTGCTTAAAAGGTTGAGTGTCCGAAATTCGCTTCAAGACAAGCATAAATATTTCACATGGTTTATGATTATTTTTTGTTACTAGTAATAAAAGCATTTTATTAGCTTTTTCTTCTCTTTAGCATTTCTTGTTCATGTATGAGATCAATAAAAATTTGTTATGATTTTTTAGATCACGATATGTTATTTTTTACGTTCTGTTCTTCTATTGTCATTGAAGTGGCTGCGACAGTGCACAATATATAAATTATAAATAAGTTTTGTGTTTGGATCACCTTCAAAAAAAAAAAAAAAAAAAAAAAAAAAAAAACAGAAAAGAAAACGAAATACAATTAAATTGAATGCCAAAACAAATGGCAAAGTAATCTTGACATTAAGTTAAAGGTATTACTTAGATACTCCGCACAAAAGATCCCGTAAAACAATACTGAAATATGTTATACAAGTTAATGTAAGAGTATTTATCGTTTTCTCATTAATTAAGAAAACATTATCTAACTAATGATCGCAGTGTCTACGTTCTCTTCCTCTTGTTTTTTTCTGCTTTTTTATAAACAGACTTAGTTTTCCATCTGAAGAACTAGCGCAGTTGCACTACTTCGAGATAAATTTCCGAATGAACTTAGTAAGCATGTATTTCGTCGGTGACGAGTAAGAAAGAGAGAGCAACAGAGAGATTTCCTTCTTTGGTCTTTATTTGCAAATAATAGATCAATTGCACATCACTTAATAAATCTCTGGTCTGGCACATATACGACATATATGACTGTTGACCGACTTATACGGTTTCTGTATAGTACCAGTTTTTATCTTGCCATTTACAGTTGTTGGAGCGAGGCAGCTTTCGTTATTTTTAAAGCAATGGAAAAATCTGAATTTAATTGAGTTCGATGCAGCATTGGCTCAAAAGGTTGTTATGGCGTTTATGGTCTGGCGAAAACTACAAGTTTGTGACTGGTTTGCTAATTTTAAACAACATCGTGTTGAACCCTCTGATCGTCGAAAATCGACAATTGTTCCGGGAAACGTAAAACATGTGCACTGAATCATTTTGGAAGACCGCAAATCAAAGCTGCTTAAGATAGCTGACGCCTTAATCATATGTCAGATGGCAGTGTATTTATTATTTTGCATAAATATTTGTCCGTGAAAAAGCCCTGTTCGGAGTAGGCGCCGCGTTTGCTCGCTTTTGACAGCAACGTGTTAGCGCTATTTAGGCGAAATGAAAAGTATTTTGTTCATCCGATATGTAATAATGAATGAAACATGGATTCATCATTACACTCCATTGTTATTTCGTCCAAAAACGTCCAAAACGAACAACAAGTAAGAAAATCATATTCGGTCGTGACGAAATCTATTATACCCATCACCGTTACACTAAAAAAAAAGAACTAACACGAAAGGAAAAAAGCCAAATTCTTGCAGTCTATCATATTGAGTGGGCGTGGTTGAGGTATGTGTTGCACTTTATGAGTAACAAGCAAAAAATACGGACAGCAAAAATGCTCACAGTTTTTCCTATATTGACGTGTGGACATTGTAGGCGTGGCCTGATCTGAGTCATTTTCAAAATCTTTTGCAAATTTTTAGGCGCTATCTTCATCTTTGCAAATGAGAAAATATTTCCCATGTACACTACGCAGTTAGACAGATGGATAGATGGACGGACGAACGGACGGACATGCGTAGATGCATGTCGAAATTGAAACTGGTGAAGAATTTATATATTTCATAGGATCTTTGAAGCTTGGTTCTGCATGCTTTAGAGGCATTGAAAAAAAATGAAACTTTAATACACTATAATATTGGGTAGGCGTTGCCAATCTTTTCCATTTTTGTACAGGTACTACATACAGTCTCGCCCGTAGAATATATGTTCAAATTTTTATAGATATATCTGCTGCAGTTTATGAGTAATAAGCACTGCGTAGGCGTACAGACGGACGGAGAGGCATGTTTTAAGCAATTCAAAATTTGATGCTCATCAAGAATATATATACTTTATAGAGTCGCAGAAGCTTCCTTTTGGCCGTGACAAAATTAATAGATCCCAAAGTTTTCTATAAGCTAATGGATATAAAAAAGTAGTTTCACTCAAACAACTGCAACTTGTAGACTAATCGCCGAAATGTCATGAAATTTTTATATTTCATATATTTTACTCTTTACAGCTACAACCATGCATACGCACAATCTTAATTCAAATTCGATTTCAATTAAATTTCATTATCGTTGGGTGAGCAGAACGAACTAGGTTCGCGCGCTGTTCTTCCGATGAAAATTTGCTTATACTAACATCTAATGTCAATCTTAAAATAAGACTCCAATCATTGACTTACACAAAAAACAACAACTTTAAATATTGAATACTTCTCTAATCTCTGTATAATTCCTGGCACAATGAAGACCAAATTCTTTGTTTTTTTAGTTTGCTCTACAGCTGCTCCCTAAGATATATTTTTGCGTTCTACCTATGTTAGATATTCATTTGGTACTCAATTCACATGTACGTATGTATATACCGGGATGTTTAATTTTGGTTTGCCTCTTTTCTTCTATGTCGCGAAAATCGTCACGTAATTGGTTTCTAATAGCATTTGAAAATCGCCCATGCTTTAACAATGGTTTGATATTGCGATCGGTAGCACTGCGAGCCATCGTTGAATTAGACAAATCGACGAATTTCGATTCCAGATATAAACTTCAGCACGGCGACGCTTTGGTGAAGTGAAGACATTACTACATCATCATTAGATTATGTGCATTGAGGAAAAGCACTACGTGCCATTTTTACGTATCAGGCATCTCTTCGAACCCTTCTGAGGTATTTTTTGGCACAAAGTGAACGCATCACGTGGCTTCAGTACAATGCTGCAATATGGTAAGCAGTTGGCAAGAGGATTGATCCATAAAAGTAATTTAGTATGCAAATTAACCGCATAAAAATTGGGAAGCGTAGATCGGATCGTTGGTCCCCATTCTATACAGGGGTTCTCATAAAAAGCAACCCTTTGTGTGGCAACAAATGAATTGCACTAAGAGCTTTGATGAGAAAATAAAATTTTCACCACTTGGACGATGTCAGTTTCGATTCCAATGACTTTCACGAAAAGTTTGCCTCTATATAAGATTACAAGTTATAAGTATTGCATTAGGCTGAGTAGATAGGAATCACAATTTCCACGGATTCAAATCTCAGCGCGTTCGAGTTTATTTTGTTCGCAGTGATAGTGAGCGTTCAGTTGATAAAGGAATAATACTTAGCGACTGGTCACAAACCCACTAGACTGCAATCGATTCCCTGGCCTGACTCGTCTTTCGTGAGTTCTTTCTGACGGTCGCCGTGTTACACGCGTAGGGGACATCCTCGATGCAAGATAAGTCATGTTAAAAAGCAGCAATAATTAGCCAGAGTGTGTAGGCTGCAATCGATTCCCTGGCCCGTCTCGTCTTTCATGAGTTTTTTCTGACGGTCGCCGTGTTACACGCATAGGGGACCTCCTCGATGCAAGTTAAGTCATGTTAAAAAGCAGCAATAATTAGCCAGAGTGTGTAGGATGTTTAATGCTCGGCCTTAACCGAATATAATGTCTACCCAGCTTTTTTTTGTCTTTCTTTTTTTTTTTTTGTAATCACTTCGGCAATCAAAACTGAAAAGAATCTTTCTTTGAAAGTTGCGCGTATATTAGTTTGTGTTATTTTTATGATCTATTCCAGAATACATGCGTATCCATATAAATCGACAAAGCGCGTGCAAAGGAATGAATAACGGTTGAATAATTTCTTTACGGTACCACTAAACAATGTTGTTGATTATGCGTAATATTCTTTAATTACGTAATTAAAAAATTCTTATTAAAATTTTTGGCATAAATTTAGTCTATTTATGTCTTCGACGGCTATGTATGTCGTTACGGTGTTTATTTTAACTAGAATTGTTCTCAGAGGTCATTTTATGGCTGACATTTGTATGCTGCGGCTAAATTGATTGAGTCGGTATTGCGTAATATCAATAGTAAAATATTTATGAGAATTATTGCAATAGAAAGAAGTCTTAATCTCAACTGTACTCGATGACGCAACACTGATTAGCTTTAGATCAATGATTAGGTTTTAAAAGCGTTTGTTTTTTTTGTTTTATTTTTCCTTTGATTTAATGCACGCGTAATAAGCAAATAAATAAGTCAGTGAATTAATATTGAAAATCTTTACTCAAAGAACAGAAATCATAAATCCCTTATGTTTTTTCTTTTTTTTTTTCCTTTTTTTTTCAGTTATCAATATCAGCCAAACTATTAGTTTAAGTTAAAATCAAGTTTGAGTTATGAGAGTCATAATGAAGTTTATCATCGTTATTTTTTTTAAGCATCATTATCATCATTGTTATCATGATCATCATCGTCATCATCGTCATCATCGTCATTATCATCATCGCCGTCGTCGTCGTCATCATTATCGAGGGGGAAATAAACTATTGTATATGGAAGAAAGTTCAAACCGTATGTTAGCATTTATGCATTCTGAAGAGTTTTGTGTTCGTTTCATTCTTTTCTTTAGCAACAAGAACAAAGATCAAAGGTCTAATTGGAAACACACAATAATGTCGATGGCAATGCATTGCATTACAGAAATGAATTTTTTTGTTTTTGTTATTGTTTTTTTTTTTTTTTTAAAATTTCGCCAATAAAAACATTGCAAAAAGAATGAGAGCCATCAATAAATGACATGACTTAATATTAAATATGAATGTGAAACATAAACGATAGCTGAAATGAAAGAAAATTCGATGAAATATTTATTCATATTATGATATGAATTTTATTGACATTTAGATAGATAATCGTAAAATGAAAACCGTTTCTGATTGGAATATCATTTAAAGAACATAATTAATTATAGAAGAATATTGAAAATAAAAAAAAATTCGAAAGATTTCCTTCCATCATTAAATTGAATACTAAATATTTCACTTAAGTCACTTGCTACGAATAATTTCATCTATCTGAATACAATGTTTCCAGTTAGTTAAAAAATCATTAAAATTGAATCGTAGTTGAATAGGAGAATAGAAAATCGAAGCAAAAAAAAAAAAAAAAGAATTGCTGGGTAACAGTGAAATTTTTGCTTAACTTCGTCGGCTACGTAGACAAGACAATTAAACCATCCGAACTAAAGTATGCAAATTACTATGGCGATACTATGGCGATATCTGATTATATTGACAGCTTAGCCTTCACTCAACAACTAAGCGAAGATTACAAGTTAAAAAAACGATTTACATAAATAACGTAACAGCATACGTAACAATCAACAATTATTACTAACTTTAGCTACAAAAAGGCAAATTAATCAGTCAATAAAATCAGCAGGATGACTGGATAATTTGTTCGAAAAATTCCTCATCTCATTAAGACAAAGTAAAGAAAATCTCATGCCAGTTTGATGCGTTACAAACAAAGATATCTATGTTAATATCTACCGAAATGACGATTACTTTGACAGGTTACTTAAGCTAAAAACATTTAATATAGCGTTTCATCTTGAAATCTCCCGCAAATCGAAATAACGCCGCATCCGAAAACCCTGAACGCAATCATAATTTAAGAAATCAATATTTTTCATTCAATTGAATTGATTTTGATAGAAAATGCTTTCAAGCAAATAATTGCGAAGCGAATGTTTACAACAGACATTATACAGACGGACAGATGTCTATACATATAACAATTTTGGGCATTAAACCGTTGGTAGGCTCGGTTCAATGTTGAGCGATTCGCATCGACGAGTTTTCGAAAAGTAGCGTAGCTAGCTCTTGAACGAAGATTTTGGAAATGGTTTTCACATTGTCGGATATAAGGGAAAGAAGAGTACCAAGGCGAAAAAAAAGACAGAGAAAAAGAGAATGACGCCACTCACGGCCACACGATTTGAAAATGCAATTTTTAAACCACCCAAACACTAGAATGAAGAAAATGTATTGTGTATAGTGCATTATTGATTAATGTGCTGAAAGCAAATGCTGCGTGTTTCTAGCTTTTCTATTGAAAGTGAGAAGTTTGTTTTGTTTTTTACACCCTACAGCCCTTGTGGCACCTAGGAAGACTTAATTTAAATTCGCCGTAAGTATTATCGATCGATTCGAACTAACTTTTTAAATCAATCTAAGTTTGTCTATCCGTATGTCCCTCTTTTCGTTTGTTGCCTGCCCATGACTTTTTGTGCCCAATCTGCATGCGGTATTTTTTGATATGTTTTGAGGAAATTTGGTACACTGACTTGGTTTGGCCCCATTGATAATGGTCCGTGTTAGATGTCTTTTTCCCCATGTAACATCTTATTTCAAAAAACGATTATACATAGAAAAAAATGATGTCACTTTTGAATTTTCGCGGAAAAAATCGCCAAGCAATAGTATTTCGGCATTCTAAACTAGTGTGAAATTTGAATTTTGATCGGACTTAGAACCTCCTGCCATAAAACCTTTTCTGACCCAACTAAATCTTTATATGGTACAATGGTATTATTTTCATTATTTCATGGTGAAAAATGGTTCATGATAGTAACTTCACATAAAAATCCACAATCTTACGGAATTTGGATTACGTGGATCGAGTCTTCGAGTATCGTTACATATAAGAAATTTTAAGAAAAATTAATTTTGTACATTTTGAAATGAACCGATTTTTAATATTTTGGGATGAAAATTTTTCCAAATATGTATTTTCACATAAAAATGAACAGAACCAAATTTGAAAGAGGTGGGTCTGCCAGGATCTGAATGGATGGCAATCAATATTAGGGTTTTCATCAAACGTAAGTACTTTGCCAAAGAAGTTTTATTTGTTGTGCAAGATCGCTTTATAGTAGCAATACAACATAAAAATTATCTGTAGGGATTTTGGATCATATAGACCAATTTTTTAGACCCCACCATACAAAGAGGCTCTCATAGAAAGCAAGCCTTTTTATGGCAACAACGTCTAACTTGTAACTTTTTATGACGATTTGAGCATCCGCCTGCCCGTCTGTCCATCTGTCCGTCTATCTGTGTTTTGTTGAACATTATCTTGGCCGCAAAAATGAAATCACCCTCTATCTATCTACTTATATGGAGACAAGTCTGGAAAATATGGTAGTATTTTCAACATAAAATATTAAAAAAATGAAGTGTTGTTATTGAGGATACTTGTACGGAAGGAATTCTCATTCCATTCACATTTTCGAAATCCATTAAAACACCATTAATACACGTATCCCAATAATGACTATTCTGAATCGATTGATATAATGAAGGGCAGGCCTATCGCGAAGTCTTCCAGCTATGGCGAGAAATATGAATTTTAACCTTATAAATATTAGATTTGAAAAACTGCGCTCTTGAAAATTGGTTCACGCACAGTCCTATTATTCCTATACAAGAAGAGATTACAAAAATTAAAAAAAAAAAAAAAAAGAAGAAAGCGAAAAAGGAATACCACCTAAGCCCTAAAAGAACTTAGGAAAAGGAAATAAAAAACCTAAACTCGGGTCGAAACAAATTCATAGCTAAGTAAATATATAAAGATCGCAAAAGTTGTGTTAATTATAGGCGTATCAGTTGATCAAGTTGAAGCGTTTCTGCCGACGATGAGATGTAATAAAAACATCTTAAATTTTCAGCACAGTTTTGTTTCAATTTGATGATCATGTTTATGAACTTGGTTACAGTTAGCTTATGTCTATTTTTGATAGTGGTATGTGAACTTCAACTAGTGATGTCTCAAGTGTTATGTTTATGTTTCAGTTTTCGTGACTTTGAGAATTCTGACAAGATAGGCAGACGGGCAAACGGATGGACGGACCGATTCCTAGAATTCGTGCTATATTGAAGCATTTAGCAATCAAGTTATACGAGTGCATTAAGAAGTTTATGAATTCGCTATGCGTTAACATTTTTCGACGTTATAATGGCTATTTACGCCCATAACATAAAAATTAAAAGAAATCAATTTTTTTTCCACCAACTTATTACACGCATTTCTTTTGATGTTATAGGTGGAAATTGTAACAGATTCATAATAATTAATGCCGTTCAAAAATCCTACTTCATCTCTTCCCCTCTCTCCCCACCATCTATGTGTTATTGTTGCTGAGACGAAATTACGTGTCAACCAAGCAGATCAGTCGCTATTTAATAATAGTAGCGGTAGCGTATTCATCATGTCAGCATGAACAGGATTTTTGTATGCGAAATGCTTTGAAAGTAGACGTAAGAGCTTGTAATTACGAAATGTATATTTATGCCTTGGCCCAACATCGGCTATTAGTAAGGAAGCCAACTGCAAAACGAAGCAAATCCTTGGAAAATAATAAATATGAGGAAATCAGTAAAGGTAAACCGAAACCTTACAGTCGTCCATTGGTACAAAGCTAATATAAAATTATAATCACTTGAGCGTTTCCTTCCTAAACGGTGAAGTCAGTTTGAGATCGCATTATATAGCATAAGTACGCCGCACAGTGGGCCACATAGTCTTTGTATCAGCAAATCTTACACTCACCAAATTAAATAAAGGAAAGCGCCAAAATTTCTGGAAAAGTCTTGCTTTACATTGATGTCGTCATTGCATTATAATCAATTAACGACATCGTTAAAGTAACAATCAGCACTTGAGCTATGTATTCTAATAGTAAAAGAAATGGTGTAGAAATTGTTAGAAATTCTTTGATGCTGGAAATGCTGGAAATTATTCGAGCGCGTGTTAATAATAATTAATTTTTCCCATTTCTCAATAAATAAATTAGTTAGTAGTTAGTTAATATGTTCGTTGTACGTAATGAGGGTATATACCACCTAAGTAGTTTGCCTAAACTTGATTCTCTAAGAAAATCAGCCATTGAGAAAAGCAGTCAGGTTGGACTTACACATCATCTTAGTTCTCGACATAGCGTAAATACACGTGCAAAGAAATGCAATCCTTAAAAAAAAAAAAAAGATATCTGCTTAACTATATCAATAAATTATACTCGCTTGGTTCAATATAATTTACAATTTATTTATTTATTTATTTATTTTTTTTTTTTGATTTTCTTATTCTAGTGGAACTGTTGTGGTTATGGTAAAAGAATTTGCAAAAGTTATCGAAGATCGAACTTTCGGTCAATATTGGATGCGGAAATGCGAGTTGGGTAACAAAATATTCGACTCGAATTGAATGCATTTATTCGCTTCACTTCTATTTTTCTTGTACTTCTTTACCCTTATTGCTGTGCTAAAATCGAGTAAACATTAAAATGCGCCCTTTAACCTTACATAAATTTTTAACCGTTTACACATACACATAAGCATAACAACTCGAGGATAAAGTAAAAATGAAAAGCAATAAACTCTCGGCGATGAGATGAACCGTCAAGTGGAATTCCAATGTGTTACGGTTTTCTACTATTTAACATTGAACAGCCAAAAGCAGTAGAAGTGGAAGCAGAAGCAGAAGCAGAAGCCGAAGCTGAAGCAGAAGCAGAAACAGAAACAGCAACAGCAGTAGTATAAGAAGTCGCTTAACAACGAGTGTGAATTGATTTCAGTCTCTGTGCATAAAAAATAATAAGAAAATAAAACACTTCTTTAGCTCCTTACATGGCGAAATTGGGAAAGATTTGGTTTAGTCTTTGGCATGCAAGAGCGTTATGTGAGTACAGAAATAAAAAAAAAAAAAATAAAAAAAAATAAAAAAATATACCTCAACGGTCAGAGTAGATAGAGATATAGTAGTGTAGTGGTACGACAAAGGATGGGATTCAGCTTTAAGCATTTTTGCTGTTGTTATTGTTGTTGTTCTGGTTGTTTCTTTTTTTTTTTTTGTTTTTTTTTTTTGATTTTTTTGTTCTTTTTTTAAAGGGAAGATGTAAATGATTTGCTGATCGTTTTAGACACTCCATCAATTCGTGATTTTTATGAGACCAATGTCGTCACAGTCATCATCATCGTCATTCAACTGCTGCTATTGCTGCTGCTATTCTGATTCATTTTAGCTTTTGTTTGTCTATTGGTTTTTGTATTGTCGTTTCTCTGTGACGAGTCTTTTCACATCATACGAGGTGTCCCCTCCAGCTTCTATTTGTATATATATATATATATATGTACTTATATATATTGTATTGTATTGTATTGTATTGCTTTCGAGCCACAAAGCTAAAGCATTTGCTTTGCCATCATTAATGGTTATTTTGCTATATGTAAAAATAAATAAATAAATAAATAAATAAAATAAAAGTGCTGCTATTTTTGTTGCTCTTGTTGTTATTGTTGTTGTTGTTGTTATTGTAATGCATTACTTTTCTTGGCGTTTGTTTGTATATTATTTCTAGTTTCCTTTGTTTTGTTTTATGTACGAATGCAAGTGTGTAGGGAAGGTGTAAGTATATTTATTTCCACACACATTTTTCTTCATCATCATCATTACCGGGAACTTGAGTAAAGTCCAGCTAACTGGCCTGTTGGTGGTGTTGTGCACGGTTATATATACACAACGATAGCCGCCAGCCCAACTCTGTTCTATACGGCTACTGAAGTAGCAATTTTTTTTTTTTTTTTTTTTTTTTTTTTTTTTTTTTTTTTTGCTGCTATTCTACTTCATCTCTTTTACTTTCTGAGTTGTAGTTGAAATGCATTTAAAAAATATTTAGTTTAGTTCATGTATGCATAGCTGTGTATAAGTGGTTATGTATGTGTTATATGTGTTTTACTGCACAGACTAAGACCATTAGGTACTTGGGTGAAATTCTTGAGCACAACAAGTGTCTTTTTAAAACAGTTTGCATTTCATCTGTACAGAGGAGACATTGTGGCACTTCTATGTAGAGTGTAAGACTCTTCAAAAATAGCAAAATTATTACAATGACTGCTGTTGCTGTTGCTGTTGCTGTTACTGTTGCTGGTATTAGTGTAATGGGTTAATTTTTTTTTTATTTTTTTTTTTTTTGTTTTTGAGTTTTTGCTTTTATGATGAATTTTTTCTTATGTAAATTCGAAGAAAAATGGTTAAGAAGAGAAGTACTAGTTAATATTAACACATACTTATGTACACATAGCAAGTGTGCACTTGGTTTAAGTAACGGTATGTGATGATTATATATATAGAGGTATGAGGTTAACTAAACAGTTTGATTCATTAAGTTTGACCAGTCATTAGAGCAAATACATACCTATAATAAATTATCATGTATAAAATCTGAACATTGGTGTGGTGAACGAACAAAATATCTCTCGTATACAATTTCTTGATTATAAGGGAATATATCGCACATGCTATGACATTAAGAAGGAAATTAATGTTTCTTTTCGGGCTGACATTGGATGCAACAAGTGCATAAAAGGCGGAGAACATTATTAAGATGCTTTTTATAATATTTAAAATTTGATAAACAAAAACGAGAGGAGATTACTTCAAAATATCGTTAGATTGAATGAGCTAAGCATTTGAAATTTTATTTCGGAAAAAATCCAAGATTTTTAAAGTATGTCATATGTGTTTAATGAGAATCGATAATGTCCTCTATTTTTACTATAATCCCCTATGAAGAACAAACATTAACGGGTTAACATTGGACTTGGACCGAAAAATTTGAAATATGTTAATCTGTTCAAGTTGTATACCTTTAGCAAGTATCATACATGGAGCTCGTCTTCCTTTTTTAGAACTTTATCTGCTTTTTTGATCCTTTTCTGCGGGTAAATGCGTCTTATCTTATGCATTATATGGAGTTGAATCAATAAAAATGGTTTTATAATTAAGATAGGGAAAGGGTTCTATATTGTACTTAAGTATCATCGATATAATTAATCATGAAATACGATTTAATTTAAGCGACCACCACGAAAGTGGTACTAGCGAGACTGCACATGCACTAACTAATTTTTTACTCTTTTCTCTCTATAGGTCACTGCTGTAAGGTGTCGACCGATGGACAAACAATAACCCCAAATTCGTTATGTTCCCTAACTTTATCGTACTTTGCGTTATTACGCTGAATGTTCGAAAATTATTATATAATTCTTCTTCGGCAAACATTTAAAAAATCGAATATATGGCCCAAATTGGGTACAGTTAGTTCTTATGTCAAATAACTTTTGTGGTTAAAATTGCATCACAAAATAATGAAAAGCAAATATTTTTGCCATATATGGGCTTACTTTTGAGGGAAGCATTCTATGGTGAGGGAGTTGTAAAAATTGACATATCCGATATAAATATCTCACATAAAATATGCCGACATTCATCTTTAGCAGTTAAATTAAATAATTTTAAATATGTTTTAAAAAGATAAAAAACAAATGCAAAGACTGTAGTGGGCAACGACTCATTATTAATTACCCCCTATCACCCTACAGTTATTTATCTAAAAACTTTTCAAAATAAAACGTAATATGGGAAGTGGACGGAAGAGTTTTCCGATCCGAACTATCTCTAATAGTATTCTAAATTTCATGAAAATATCTCGAAAATTGCGAACTATGCACTGAACACAAAAACAGATGGACAGAGAAGATTAGGCGCGATTCAGAAAATGATTCTGAATAGGTTAGTAAATAAAAGTAATAAAAGTTGGACCTATCTGTAGTCCTTCTGGATATCAAATGTCTCCGCAAAAAGTTTTTACACCCTGTCCTGCAATTGCTGCAGAGCATAAAAACTGTAACGTAACTGTACGCTCGGGACTAATGCACAGATTTTCATGGTTATCAAAAAATCCTTATTATTTCTGATATAGTGTCAAGCCCCAAACCCCGATCGTTTGCTTACGAGGCACAACGGTCTCAACGGCGCAGATTTTCATTTATTTTTTTTTAATTTTCTCCGACTTTTCCTTCTTTATCCTTCCAGTCTTTCCTGTTCTTTAAGATAGTTAAGTACAAAATTTTTATACAAATATATATAAATAAATAATTAATCGTTACGATTACGAAGGGGGAGATAGAACGAGAGGCAGATAGACAGATCAAAGAAGAGAAAGCGAGATATATATATATAACGAATGTTTGAGAAATTTGAGGCAAAACGTAACGCCACTGCCCCACGCTACGATGGCTTACAATAAAACACATTTATAAAAATAATTTCCTATTTTTAAAAGCTTTTTCTCTTGGATTTTCTCTTGAAATCGGTTGAAACTCCACCGAAAGTCTTAATTGTCAACAATGCAGGAATTATTCATTTAAACAATTTGCGAAAATCACATTATTTTTAGACGCTTCAATTAGATATTCCTAAACTAACTAACATGTGTGTGTGTGTGTGTGTGTGTTTGTGCTTTTTTTCCTTGCTAAGCGAGTTATAAGTAGAACCTTCCAAAAGATCACCGTTAACGCGTAGCACTAGCATGCCTGATTCGCTATATACGACGCCTAAGCACTGAAACTATCCCCCCCCCCCCCCCTCCCCCCTTTCCACACAGACACATACACTTCTTTGACTACTCTCGCATCTTTATCCGCCCTGGAGTCTCTTCATCGACATCGCTGCGTTTGGGATGAGCGAGAACGTCCACCTACCTTCCGGCGCGGTTTCCCACCGGGGTTGCCACATATTCACTAAGGTCAAGCAATCCTCCTTCTTGAGGACAGTGCCTTGTGCATATTCTTTCCGCTTCCTTTCGTAGATGCGCCTCATCTCAGCCGGCAGAATATCGACCGGGATCGTACCTACAACCACCAGGGCTGCCTCTTCCAAAATTGTGCGGAAATCGCATATATGCCTTGAAGCGTCAAGACGGAACACCGCCGCCACACTGGACTCATTTGCAGCAGAATCGATCTGCCTACTGAGAATATCACCTTCCTAACAGTAGTTCTAGGTCCTTTAGTTTTTGGCATCATCCTCGCCAAAATCGACTCGATTCTGGCTGCCTTATTCGCAGCATATAATGATGCCATCTAAAGCTTAGCCGATTGTCGATCGTAACTCCTAAGCAGTTCAGTACCAGGGAGGATGTAATGGTAAGATTGCCGACTCTCAACCCCATACTCTTAACTTTTGTTCGGCTACTTATTAGCACTGCTTTCGTTTTCTATTCTACCAGGTCTAAATCTATTGTGTTCAGCCACGCTTTCATGCGAGCCACTGTACCATGGTTTGACATGGTTTCTACATGATTAATGTGCTCAGCACAGACAATGATGGCAATGTTATCGGCGAAGGCAACTATTGCGGCCTCAGTGGGAACTGATAAGCTAAGCACACCGTTGTACCTGACGTCCCATAGGAGGGGTTCGAGAACTGATAACTGCGGCATAGCTGTGAGTGTGTGCGCGTACGTGCCTGCGATCCAATCATGAATTGCTTATTATTAGTTTATTCTGCTTAAACATGTTCTTTCGCAAAGGCTATGGTACACAAAACAAGTAAGAAAGTCATGTTTGGCTGGGGCCGAATCTCGTGTACCCACCATCATGAAAAACCCACGCTTGTATTTATTGGCATAAAAAAGTGAATGAAACAATATTGTTAAGATAAGGTAGTCTACAAGTCCGTGACGCCTAGTAGAGTTAATTTAGAATTAACGCACTTACCTTGTCGTCTTCTACTCTCCAAGTTCTTTTATTTGATACCCATATCGCTTATGTTATTAAGGAAAAATTAATCCACCAAGTCGCGGTCTCTGCCGTGCAATTAACCCATTTTTACGCAGATAATATGGCTTTGTATGAGCAATGTAAAAAGTAGTTTTAAACATTGTCTTGTTTGCCTTATGATAAATAGGGATAGAAATTTGAAAAAAAAGGGGCAAAAATAAGAAATAATCTCTTGTAACTTTGTGTGTGGGCATGGCCGGTTTTTTTTTATTTTTGCACGTAAAGAGCAGAGTGTGGAAAATTTCGACGAGTAAACGCCCAAGAATTTTTGTTAAGAAAAACGGAATTGCGTTTAGTTTAGTCTCCACTGCGGGCTTCTGCTCTGAGCAATTCGCCGCATTTTCAACACCAACCTGCGTGCCAAAATTTCCAATGTTTCTACCGAATTTCAAGTCGACATATTCATGGTTGCGACTAGGAGAATGCCAACAACACATAGGTTGACAGCCACACAGACTGACAGACATCATTTAATCAATTCAAAATTTTACGCTGATCAAGTATATATATATATATATATATACATATATTTATAAGGTCGTTGAAGTTGCGTTTTGGATAAAAAACAAAGAAAACAAAACGAGTATACCCGCATCCTTGGGTGGTGGACATAAAAAAAAAAATACTTGAAAAATTGTTTTTTTTTTTCTATAAAAATGAATTTTGAAAATTTGCAGAATTCATTATGGAAATGCTTTTTTCCCCTCCTTTTCCAATATAATTTTATTTAATTTTTCATAGAGTTCACATATCGTTATTCTATTGCTTGCATTTGTCTGTGAGCGTGTTTTTGTCAACCCAAAAAAAAAAAATAAAAATAAATAAAAAATAAAATAAATAAATAAATAAAAAACATAGATTTGCTTTTCTTGGTAACATAATAAATAATCGTCTGTCACTCATAATGTCAATATTGCTGCCAACATTTTTGTTATCTTGGCAAAAAGACAAAAAAAAGTAAGCAAAAAAAAAAAAAAAACAAAACGGAAAAAAATGAATAAAAAGCATTTTTTTCTGCCTAAATAACATTTGTGTGTTACGGAGGACATGGGAAAAACTGTTTACTAGCTGTCGCTGATGCTGTTGCTACTGCTGTGCCGTTGATGTGATGTTTATGGTTCCAGTTAAACCAAAACAGCACAATTGCCACATACACACACACACACACACACACACACACACACACACACACACGCTATTACGTCAGGGATTGTGAAAGAAAATGCAATACATACAAACACTTGATTTTTACACAACATATACATGTACATATGTAATGTGAAAAGAAAGATGTGCCACTTGGTATACAATACATGTATTAATGTATTTGATATATGTATATATATATATATATATATATATATGTTTGTTTGTTTGTTTGTTGTTAAACTATTGCTTTGCAATTCAATTGGCAAACAACTAACGCATAAGGTATTGCGGTAGCGAACGATCATCATTACTATAACGATGATGATCATATGCAAGTATATAAACTGTTTAGGTTAAGTCTAAACATTAGACTTTTAGCTTTGACATTTTACAGATCAATTCATGATAATCCATTGGACCACCACCTAACAATGTTTATAATGTAACATATCTACGTAGCTAACGTATGAATGTTTGTTCCCGGTAATATTAGTTATGTTGTTATGTATGTCTATGCTGGTATGTATAATACATATAAATGTATATATAGATATATATTGTATGTTTGATACACTCTGACTTTGCCTTGGGCTTTTGTGCTAATGGGTGGTTTTTCTCAGTTTCCTGCTGCCTGTTGGCTTATTGTTAAAATAACAGACATAGTAACTGCAGCGCGGAATAGCAAGAGCAAAAGCAGCCGTAGCAGCAGCAGCAACAGCAACAGCAGCAACGGCAGCAGAAGTCGCACAAGTTGTTGTAATTTCTTTCATGGTGTTTACAATTTAATGCCTAAATCTAACTGTTTGCCTTTTGTTAATTTACCACACTTAGGCGTTGTTGCTGTTGCTGTTGCTGCTGCTGCTACGGCTGCTTTTGCTCTTGCTA
>NW_024005934.1:31073-51798 GCF_014805625.2 Glossina fuscipes
GCTGTTGCTGTTGTTATTGTTGATCTGAGCTCTTTTTCAAACTTTTTTTCCGTTGTCGGGTAAATGATATTTTTTAAGCGAACCGTATAAATTACTAAACTATACTTTATCATTGTCATTGCAACTACTTAAGGGTCACTTTGGTAGCTTTGGTGCTGCCTGAGAAACATGGCAAACTGACAAAGCTACTGTTTGCTGCCACGACACTTTTATTTTTCTTTCTTTCTTTTTGATTTTTTTTTTTTTTAATTTTTTTTTTTTTTAATTTTTTTTTATTTTTTTGCTGCCTGTAATCTTTACAGACTCTTTGTCTTCTAAGTGTACGCCTTTAGGCTACCAAATCTTATGTTAACTTAAGTATTTAGTTTTAAGGTTAAGATTTTATAACATCGCAAATGCAAACAACCATTCAGTCCTCTATATAAGTATAAAAAGAATTTTTTTACGCATTTTATTGCCATAATTTGATATTCACTATATGTTGCATGTTATACTGTAGTTGCTGTTGCTAATGCCGTAGCTATTGCTATTGCTTTTGTTGTTTTCTTGAATTTTTTCCAGGTACAATTATTAGCTACTGGTATTGGAAATTATAGTTTTTCCTCTTTCTTTTTTTTCTTTATTTATTTTTATTTTTTTTATTTTTTTTTTTTTTTGTTTTTTTTTTTGTCTTCAATTACTATTGCTCTCCACACTCCGTGTGTGTCAGATGTCAGAGCTATTAAATGTTTTCCAAGATGTTATTCTATTGGTGAGCTTTTCCAAGCTTCTTTTAAAGAGAATTTCTTCGTCTTTTTCATTTTTTTTAATTTTTTTTTTGTATTTTATTGAATACTTGTCGATTAAATGAGGTTAATAAGGTGAAGGTGGTTAATATTTATGGTATGATGGTGTTGAGATATTTAAACAACAATAAATTGTAAAACTATAGAAGAGTTTTGTTCGATCTGTAGTACGATTTACCCAAAGTACAATAAGTACGGATTTTAAATAACATTAAATCATATATCTATCTTTAGCTATGGTGTCAAGATCTTTTTTTCTATTTTTTTTTTTTTTTTTTTTTTTTTTTTGTTACGAGAGTAGCTCAAATTAAAAGATCACTAAACATTTTTGTTTTTTTTTGTTTTTTTTCTTTACGATAAAGAGAAGCGCAGACGAGCAAAACTCATCTTTGACCAATAGTCTCTCCTCTCGTTTGCCAAAATTATTCTTTCGTGGCCATTATTTTCACCAAGTTATAACGACAGAATTACAGGCGTAGATAGCCGCTCGAATGCATGTAAGGCGTAATATTAAAAATGTAAGATAACTGCACACTGATGCCTCGCAATAAATCATACGACGATCTTGATTCGTTCATTTGACATTTGCTGGTAAAACAACAAATTTCAAAACAACCACCAACTACGATCTTGATTATATTCGTTAAATATACATGTAATTTACACTGATTCCATTGCTCACCAAAAGTCGAACTAAGCTGATCAGACCGACAGAGTAACGATATGCGAGAGAGTTATTAAACATATATTGAAATGTTAAGAAAAATAATTATTTTCCGAATCTTTTACACCTATCATCATGAGTCCTAAAGATAAGGGAAGAACCTGAATTTTCATGCTCTATAATCTTGAGTGGGCATGGTTGATGTTTTGTATTTTTAGAATGAAGATACAAATTTATATGGCGTGTGTATGTAATACACTTTATGAGTAACAAGCACAGCACATGAAAAACAAAGATGTTAACAGTTCTTATCTGTTATATAGCCATGTGGGCCTGTTCTTGAAAAAGTTTGCATCATTTTCAAATTGCTTTCCAAATTTGTAAGCGGACAATGTTCATAACAGTGAATACACATAGGGGTAGACAGCCAGACAGCCAGAGGGACAGACGTATATGCTTAAATCGATTCAGAATTTGATGGTGATCAAGAAGAGACCTTGTAGCGTCTTCGAAGCTTACTTCCGGGCGTTGCAAACGTTTTGACAAACTGAATATACCCTCTCATCCGTTGATGATGGGTATAATAACTAAATCGTTGTCAAGTGTATTAAGTTTACGAAATTTCGATGTTTTAAGCATTTCCCAATATGAGGGTTCTTTTTATAAGAAGTATGCTTTTGCATAAAAATAATGTATAATTATCGCTGTCTCATTACGAATATTAATGAATGATTGTCTTAGAAGATCTGGTGTAGGGCATCTAATGGTTGGATTTGCGCGATTATAATGTTCATATGTGTTTTTATTTTACACAGCTAAGAAACTTTTATTAAGCTGTGACCAAATTTTTTATGCCTTTACCACTATTTCCTTGAAAAATGACTAAGAAGAGATGAATAAAAAATAAAAAAAACGAAGAAAAACGGAATTTCGGAAATTCTACAAGAGTGGATTGGCAATCGCTGTAAGGCACACCCATAAAAGATAATTGATAATAAGCCTAACTTTTTCTTTTGCTTTTGAAAATAGAGATGCTTTCAATCGCGGCTTTTTATTGGTAGATTTTCTTTTGCTAAGCACACTGTAGACATTGTATGAATTTTATTTTTTACATATTTACAATGACATAGAACTGAGCAACATGTAAGCAAAGTATGTGAATGTAAATTGTTTATGTTAATTTACTCTTTCTAGAGTAAGGGAAACTTAGAACTCTGAACTAGAGGTAGCTTTCAGCGTATATTGAGCGTTGCCTGATTTGGCCCATTGTTAATACTAATCTGTAAGTATTCCTATAGTTTTTCCTCTATTTGAAGCTGATGATGGGCAGACGGTCAGACAATTCAGAACTTGATAACGATCAAGAATATTTGCACATAGAGTACCTGAAGTTTCTTTCCATTGCAAACGTCTTGACAAAATGATTATCCCCGCATGTTTCGCTGATCGGTATAAAAATCATATTCACATACTTTGCCTAATGCATGTATATAGTTTTTGTAGCTGTAGTGAGCGAATTCTAAGATCAATTTGTTTGACTTTCGAAGTTTTTAAGAAATAATTTACGAAATATTTTATTGCTATTCTTATTATGTGCGTCGCTGGTCTCAATATATTTGTATTTAATACGATGACAGTGATGAGAAGAAAGTCCCAGCTGCGCTTGCTTTTGTAAATCCTACGGTAGCAAACGTAATTCGAGCGGACGTATTAAACAGATAGGTAGATATTAATGCATCGTTTGGGGTCGAAGAAGCGAACGTGTGAAAATAAATTCGAATTTAAGTAGCAAAGACACCTACCATCTACTCGCTCTATTATGCTTTGTAAACGTCTTGTTACGAAATTAAGATTACGATATAATTGGACTTGCAAATTAGTAAACGCGAAATATTTTTGTGGACACACCATGAATCTATATATATATATATATATATATGTACCTTTCAGAAAAGTTGAATAAATTCAAATCCTGCTTTTCGCAAATAATTTTATCAAATTACATATTAGTAAGCGTAACAAAATTTGAATTTGTTTAACTTGTTCGAAAGATATGATATATTCACATAAGGTGCGGACAGAAATATTTTTCGGACTAAGCTTGTAAATCCAACCATATCCAAAGGCCAAATACTTAAGAGAGCTCTGTTAAGTGTGCTGGTAGATGTCTTTGCTTGACTGACCTTATAGAAGTGGATGTTATAAATATTATATAAAATATACCCTTAACGGTCGTTATATAAAAATAAATAAAAATGCTTCGAATTTTATACTAAATTCTTTAATAACTTGTAATTTTTGTACTTACCATACGCTCTTTAGTCAGGCAATGTCACTTGGTTAAACTGATTAATTGTTAAAGGTTAAAGTATAAGGCAACTATTATAAATCTCTTGTGATAATCAACATAATTAACAATTCAGATAAATGATAATAATTTAATGATCCTCACTAATTGTCTTTTTCATTAGTTATATATGCATTTGCAAGCATCAAGTTGACAATATACATATTAGATCCTCTTTTTTTTTTTAACTCAACTTTCACACATTTAAGCAGTATGTTCATTACGGTGTTCAATTTGCACAATTCCAAGTAATAATAATTTATATCATATTAGGTTGGCAGAAGATTTGAAATCAAGTTCGCCTTATCTGGGGTATCTGCGGCAAAAGGGAAAAACTCAAATCATAAGGCACTAGAACAAGTTTGAATGAGAACATTATCTACTTAGAATTTGTTTTAAGTTAAATATATTTTTATTTTGTTTTTTTTCTTTGATTTTTTTAGTAAAATAATGATCTAGAATAAATTATACGAGTATTGATCAGAGTTATTTAGATAATTTTTGGCTGGCGGGTATTCAAGATTCGTTTATATACTTTTGTTTTTATTTTTAATTACAATATTTAAAACAATGAAATTTTTTGTTGTTGCAAAAAAAATATAAAAAAAAACCCTTTAGAAAATGTCTACTAATTACCTATTTGTTCTTAACAATGTGTTTTAATTTTTCTCTTTTCATTTTTAACAATTAACTAAACAATGCTGTTAAATATTGTTGTGTTGGCAGGAAACTTGCAAAAGTAATAATTTTTCATAATTGATTTTTTATTTTATTTTAAAACAAAAAAAAAAAAAACAAATTATTTTATTATTATTATTATTAATTTTTTAAACGGTTCGTTTGTCAGACTAATGGTGCTGTTTACCATATATATGCTTGACGACAAGGGTAAAAGTGTTTGGTTGGTTGGATTGTGATTTAAACAAACTACTAACTACACCAACAAGTTAGAGAATGGTATTCGGCTGTGACGAAATCTCTTACACTCATCACCGTTATCCTATAAAAGACTGAAGAAAGGAAACAAAATTTATTTTTATATTGTGCAATGATGGGCGGTCGTGGCTGCTTCTTTCCATTTCTATAGAATAAAGGTGGAAGTTTGTACTGTGTATTTGTTGTAATTTATGAGCAACGAGAAACAAACGCGAAAAGTGAAAATATTCTCAGTTTTTCTTGCATCGTAGGCGTGCCCTTTCACCGGTTTGACCCATTTTCAAATTCTTTTGCAAATTCGGAGGCGGGCCTCCGTTTCTGTTAGCGAGTGAATACTACACATGTGGACTAACGGACAAACGGACATGCTTAGGTGCATGACGAATTTCACACTGGTGAGGAGAAAAAAATTTGTATACTATACATACATGGGCGGGCGTGGCCGATATTATCGATTGATGTACAAGTGGTATACCTTCCCGTCCCGTAAGGTATACCTTTAAATTCTTCTAGGTTTATTTGCTGTGGTTTGTGAGTAATGAGGAAAAAAACCAAATTTTTCCCCTTTTTCGACAGAAGAGACGTTAACAGGTCTCTTGGAGTTTACAGGTCACTGGGATTCGTTTTACTCTTTTCGCGTCCTTTTCTTCTAAGACTTCTCCGCCATTTTAAATGCTTTTCCAATAAATTTCGGAGTAAACTTTTACTTCGTTTCCTGTTTTTAAATTTCATCAAAAGGTATTCTATTCTATTAATGCACAAAATCTATGAAAATTTTTCCTTTTTTATATGACACGTCCATGATCGAATATTTTAATATCATATTTCCGCTTAGCTCAGCAATTTTCTTATTCGATACGGACGGTTTCTGGTAGTTGGAGATTTTTCCTTCATTTCCTTCCTATTGCTTCCTAGCATACTTTTGTTGTTTTGTTATCAGCCAGGTGCTGATCTCCACTACTGCAAAGCTTACCTTTACTACTTTGTGACTGTTTTTATCGTTCGGGACTTTTCATTATCATCATTAAAGGATGGGCATATATTCCTTTTTATGCCCATCAGTGTAGAGTGAGGGGTATATTCATTTTGTCAAAATGTTGGCAACACTCGAAAGGCAGCTTCTAAGCCTCACAAGAGTATATATTCGATTTTCAGGCAACGTCCAATTCTGAACTACTTCAAGTATGTCCGTTTACCCCTCCGCCCGTCTAGCTAATATTTGTTATTGACTATTGACTTAAAATTTGGCAAAAACATTGGCAGTTCTTGCGCACAGGTTGCTGTGGACAATGATCCAAATCGGTGAAAGGGCACGCCTACAGCACTACGTAAACTGAGAATATCTGTGTTTTTCAAAAGAAAAGAAAAAATGGTTATTTACTTGGTACTCATTAAGTAGAACAGCCCACCCAATATTATAGTGTAAGAAAATTTAATTTTTTTTTTGTCAAAATCTTTCCAACGTACAGAGAGAGGCAAGCTTCGAAAACTCAATAAGATATATAAATTCTTGACTTGGTATCTGCGGTAAAAATTCTCTCGTTCCCAAAAATGAAGATATCGCCTATGAATTCGTAAGAGAAACCGACCCAAACTGTCCAAAGAGCACGGCTACAAAGTCCACACACCTAGATAACAAAAAGTGAAAACAACTTTGGGCATTTTTTGCTCGTTACTCCTAAACTACAACAGAGACATGATATAAATTTTCAACATTTTTTTGAAAATTATTAAAAAAACCAGTCACGTCCATCCAATATTATAGAGTATGAAAATTTAGTTTCTACTTCCTTTCACTATTTTTTAGAATGACGATGATTGGTATAAAAGATTCAGTCGCAATCGAATTTAATTTTCTTACTTCTTTTACTATTTATTTATTTATTTATTTTTTTAATTTTCATTTTATAAAATTTGTTTATTCTGCGTGCTTTTGAATTAAATTCTTATAAAGATACATTGTTGAAAAAATGAAATTGAGGTGAGGGTGCTTGCTGAGGGTATAATTCTAACTTCAACAATTAAAAAACAAATAAAGATAAGGCAAAGAAAAAAAAACATAAACTTTAAACTTAAAAAAAATTTAACTTGGATGAATGATTTTTAAGTATTAAGTTGGGAATGGACATGTTTTTTTTGTTTATAAAATATATTTAAAAAAAAAAAAAAAAAAAAAAATGAATAAAATACTTATTAAACAATTAAATAATTCAAATACAAAAAATAGTCTTCACACAACGCCATTGCCCCTCAAGCTAGTTCCGTTAAATCAGTCTTCCATAAAGTCGACATAAATCTACATTAGAACTTCTTAACGCAAAATTTGCGGATGTTTTGCTTAGGCAGCTGAATTTTGGCTTAAAGCATCCCTTGACGGGTTTACAATATGATATTAACACATGAGTGTGTGATCTGCCCACATATATGTCCTCACTGTAGAAGAAACTGAAACAGCTTCAAGCACGTAAAAACATTATAATGGGCCAAGACCCACTGTGAAATTGTCTACAGTAAACTGCAGTTATTTGTATTGTGACTTTTCGAAATGATATGTTATAGGGGCAATGGTTGAAAAAATGGTCCGATTGGAGTCATTTTTAATAGCCTTCATCTTTGAGCCAAATTTCATCAATATAAATCAAATATTACAGCATGTAGGATGAACACAAGAAAACAAGACGAATAAACGGACAGACAAGCTTAGATCGGTTCAGAAAATGATTCTGAAACCGTCGGTGTAATAACAAAAGGGTTTATCTCAAGACCTAGGCGTTGCATTCATAAGCACAAATTTAATATACATTTGTGCCACAAGTGGTGTAGGGTATATAAACACCGACCGTTGTTATAAAAAAGTGCTACCAAAATATTCGCCATAACTACCACTACTACGGTGCAAAAATTAAATTTTTTTGGTTCATTAGTACGGCGGACAACGTGACCCAATATGCGTCCAGTCTGCACAAAACCGATGATGATCGTATACGTCGATCAACGAATGCCTGTGACAAGTTTCAACTTCGTATCTTCATTTCAACAGGTATAAAATGGGCGCGTTCCAGAAGAATTGAGTAGACAGTATGTTTGCTGCATTATATCATTAAAACCCAATTTATAAAACCTAAGTCTATTATCCACTTCTTTGTGCAGAATTTTTAAGCTTCAATTCAAAAACGCTTCAAATTAACGAGGATCGTAAAGTTGGCGATGATTGAGATGAAATGCTCCGAAATGTTGGGAAAGCAAGAAAAGCAAATGTACATTTTCGCTGCTTTATCCACCAGCGGGCGATTAACCAAAAGCCTAATAAAAGTTTATTGCTTAAAGATGGCATCCGACGTGTTAAAGGTCCAAAAAAAAAAAAAAAACTCTCGATTAAGAGAATAAAAAAAAAATGATGAGACAGCTGATTAGTAATATTCAAAGAAAGAAGTTGAAAGTAAGAACCGAAGAGTTCGAAAAGCGATCATTGTCAGGATATAAGTTCCTCTAACCCAGTACATAAGTTTATGGCTCTAATTTTGTAAACACACTCAACGCTAGTGTAAAATTTTAATCCGATGATGCGAATCGAATTTATATACAAATTTTTATAAATGTTATGCAAAGCGTCAATGACTTCAATTGTGTCGCGTCAACGGTCACGTATTAAAAGATAAACGTTGCAACAGACGCTCGTTTACTAACCTTATAGTCAAGATTGCGTTTGGGCTCTAAAATGTCAATGTTTCAAGTATGTAAAGTGTAAACTGTATGTGCATGAAAAGCACGATAAATTCCGTAAGAAGAAGAGCATCTCCACCACTAGGGATATTGAACTATTGATACCCTTAGCTATTGACGATAACTTTACAGAAATTTTACCTCAATTGTCATTATGTTAATCGGACCGTTCGCTCATGCATCGCGATGTCATCTCAGCATGAAATGATGAAGGTCTACTACTATTGGTCGCATACATATGTATATCTCGGAAAGAAATTGAAATAGATATGAAAGCTTAATTTTAATTTAAATGAATTCCGTTCGAGTCGTTGGTCGTGGCAATTTTGCTAAAGGCTTAGCGGTAAAGGTTCGGCGAACTCGACCCATCCGCAACATTGAAAGTGATTGATGACAGCCTTGCTAGACCCACCCCTATGCGGACTGAGGTTAATTTAGATTTAAGTTTCTTGCACAAAAAGAGGTGATATTTATGGCGGCTGCGCGAAGTGGATAATGTTTTGCTAGATCACGGTTCAACTAAGATATGTGCTCCAATAATTTTACGCCAGTGTTACGCAATACATTCGATTATCTAGGACACGTGAGAAGAAGAAGAGAATAATGGGAGTACGAAATGTGCGCTGAGCGCCAGGCTTAAGAATATCAATCATTATCGTTTGTTTACAACAACATATTCAAGAAAACTTTTTTTGTTTTTACCATTTTAGGTTTTAACAGTGCCGTAGGCCCTTAAATTAATTGACAAAACGAGGAATAAATAAATAAATAAAGCAAATATTGGAAGAGACCTCTTCAAAAGTAAATACATCAGTAACCATAAAGATCATAATGCACGCTATTATCTCTTTGAATATGTGAAAGTTGTAGGTGATCTGCAAAAAACTTTAAAAAAATTAATTGAAAAGAGATTATAAGGTGAATTGATTTGTCCCATTAAATGATGAAATTTACTTTAATATTATGACTGAATACTTTTTGAAATAAGCAAAGCATTCGGATATGTAAAGATAATCGAAATACTTTGTCAAAAGCGCATCACTGTGACGCTTTTAAATGCAATTTTCATATTAGCATTAATGAAAAGTTCATATTGAAATATTTGAGAAATTTTCTTATCTTTGTAAATAAACAGCGAAATAATTTACAAGAATTAATGAAGATTAAGTAGCTGCTTAAAGATAATATTAAAAATTATTTACAATGATGGAGAAAGAATGTTTTGTATCTCACTCTTTGTACTGCCCGTGTGTGTGCGTCTCTCTCTCTCTCTCTCTCTCTCTCTCTCTCTCTCTGCATCTATATGGGTGTATGTGTGTTTGTGTGTATGTTTGTGTGTGTGTATCTGTGTTTATTTATATAGGGAGAGAATATTGAAAGATTATTTTCTTTTCTAACGTAAACAATAATTTTTAAATTTTATAGCTGACGGCACTGGTTATGTATTCACTAACATCTCTCATCATTTTAGTAAAACAAAACTCTGATTGAATTTTTAATTGTCGTCAATTCATGTGTACATTTAAATGTGTGTGCACACGTGTGTATGTGTGTATGTGTGTACGTATGTAGATATATATGTGTATGCGTATTTCATTAGCTCAGTTACATGGTGCGCTATTAAATACTAAACTGAATGCGGTTTATATTGCGCAAATTGAAAAAGAGCAAAAAATCAAAAAAAAAAAAAAAAAAAAAAAAAAAAAACAAAAAAAAACAAAAATTTAAAAAATAAACCCCCCCAACCCAAAAAAAAAAAAAAAAAAAAAAAAAAAAAAAAAAAACAAACAGTGCACCCAACAAACAAAATACAGTTAACTACAATTAACACAAACAGACGGATGTGAACGTGTATACGAAAGAGAGCCTTAGAGTAGCAGCAGCGTATGTGTTTTTATATATATAATAGATATCTATACACACACACACACATATATATATATGCATATATATATGCATATATGATAAAATTGTTGATTGTTGTTGTAAAATTAGTGGTTTTTGAATATTGCACAGTTAGCTTTAGTAAATGCCGGACCATTATAAATATATAATATAATAAAAACAACAACAGTAACGCGAGCCCCGATCATACTAATGCCGTAGCATAGCTTATAATTTTAAGCATATATATGTGCTTGTGTTTGTGTATGCGTTTGATTTGGTTTTTCTAGTTTGTCTAAAGCCTGAAATGTATGAAGCTACAAGTTTATTGGTCAATCAAAATATTGATGCGAACATAGCAAAAGCACAAATACAAACGTTTGCAAAAACAATTTCAGCTAATGCTAAATGAACGTATAAACATGTATAAAGAGCGAATACTTGAAAAAAAAAAAATAAATAAATAAATAAAAATAAAAAATAAAAAATAAAAAAAAAAAAAACTAAAAATCATATTATACGAAACGCACAAATACAAACCTATCCAACCGCACACAACAACACACATACACACACATATATATGTATAAATATAAAACCGCATACACGCGCGCTGGCATACATGTATATCAGAGCTTATGAACTACACAATTTCAACGTCATTTTAACGTAACTAAATATTTGAAACTCACTGATAGTTTTCTTTTTCTTCTTTTAAGTGTTTTAGATATATATACACATATATATATAAAAATAGAAAAAGAAAATCGGCAAAAACATTTTACACAAAGTGAGAAATAGCATTTTGTGTGAAAACACTAAAAACGCAAAAAAACTATCAATTACATACTTACATAGGTGTGTGTATTAATGTGTATATGCGTAGTATATGTATAGGTATAAACCCCACATTTATTGGCCGGTACAGTATGGCTATCATGATTTTGTAGATACAGTTGTGTGATATGAACGCATACATACTGGGCTTCCATGGTCTTATGACCGACCGAACGGCCGTTGTTTAGCGCGTTAATGGCCAGATGATTGTCAACTATAGCAACAGAGTAAGGCATACTAGAGGTAGTTATTATACGTAGTCGTTTCTGTTGTTGTTGTTGTTGGTATTGCTGTTGTTTCGTCTGTGTTTACAAAACGTACGTACCATTCGCATATGGATGTACTTGGTTTTCTTTTTTGTTTTTATTGTTTTGGTTTTTCGCTACATACATAGCGGCATGCCTCCCAGTCTGCCACACACTCATAAGATTTACGGTTGCCATTAAATACGCTGGCAACTCTTAATAAATTAGTTTTTCTTCATTTTGTGTTGCTTCTGCTGCTGCTGCTGCTGCTGCTGCTGCTGATGCTGATACTGCTGCCGCTGAGATTGTTGTTACTGCCCGATTGCTGCTGCCCCTTTGCTAGGCTATATGGTCTTTAAGTTTATGTCTATCTCTTTGTCCGTTTGTCTGTTTGTCTGTCTTTCATTTCGTCTGCCTGTGCCTGTTTTACTTGTTGCTAATGATTTGAAATTATTTGTCGAAACACTTCTCTCTTCACCCCAAACTAAATTGCAAAAATTTACATGTTTTGTTTTTTTGCTCGCTACATCTGCCAGCATCGCCAACAAACACGAATAAATATTAAATTTATTAAATCGTTTGATTTGCGTCTATGCTATTATATGAACACGGATCCTAATACGATATAAAAATATTTTCTATTACATCGAGATCATCAATTACTCGTTCATGCAAAATGAAGAGCTATGAGATTCTACAACCTATGCTTAACAAATAATTTCTTATTAATGTATGTATGTATTTGGATCAAATTAAAAAAAAAAAAAAAAAAAAAAAAAAATGCTTTCGAATGCAACAACACTCAGACAACACTTATATCGCTTAAAAATTTCAAAATATTTATCTCAAGCAGAGATCGGGTGATCGAGATTCGGTTTAAGGTGCGCATATTTGCTTCAATATAAATATATGTGTTGTTTTTTTTTTTACCATTTTTTTTCTAATATATTGAACAACAGGTGGTTTTATGGCATCAACAAGCAGAATTGCATAAATGCCTTAGCAATAATGATGGTCAGTTTCTTTTTTTTTTTTATCGCCATGGTGTTTTTTTTTTTTTTTTAATATTTTTTTGGTTTTAGGAAAATTTAACAAAAAAAATTTAAAAAAACCAACACTATGTTTAAAACAAAGCAAAAATTAAATTTAGAAAATTTGAAATGGCGTCGTTTTGCAAAAGTAAAATCATCTAAAGACAGTTTACAAAGGCTAATAGAAAAAAAAAAAAGAAAAGAAAAACAAAGAAAAAACGGTAAATTCCAATAATTAATTTACTATCTTCAATTATTTTCTAAAAATAACTTTTCGATCGAATTCATTGCGATCGTCATTTAGCCATGAATTTCTTGGATAATAGACAAATTTTTTGCAAGATTCAGAAGCGATTACAATTTCATAATCTTTTGCTTTATCAGAGCCTTGAGCCTATTTTTTTTTTCTTGCTTTCTTTCTTTTTTCGGCTTTATCGTATTTAAACGCGAGCACCAGTAATTATCGACTATCGTGGATAAGAACGGGGTATTCCAACTATTGCGGCATAATATGAACAAGAAAGAAAACAAATAAAAACACTGTAGTGAGGCGTGGTCCTTCATTTAATAGTCTAAACCTTGCACCCCTGCAATTATTCATGTAAGGAATTTCAAAATAAGCCTCTAAATGGAAAGTGATACCGAGGACGTGGTCCGATCCGAGGTCATTTTCAGGGGTTAGGTCAAATTGCGGTCGTACAAGGTGGTCGGTCTATCTCGTGTCCTTCTGGCTGTCGCCTTACAATCGCACAACGTGAACGCACCCTTGTGCCACAAGTGGTGTAGGGTATACAAAATTTCTTAATCACCGAAGACTAGACGGCGTAAATACATTTGTAACGAGGAAAGGGACGGATAAAGGACACTTCCGCTTATTGACGACCTCTACAAAAGCTCAGGCATAATTGCTGCACCTGAATTTTTTATATTATGTGGATGGGGCCTTTCCGCATGTCTTTATATGAAGTGCACCGGGCGTTAGGGACTATTTTGTAAAGAGTAAATATGGTATTGCATAACATTCACTCCATTGACAGTTGGTGAACATTATTTATTTACAGAGAGAGAGAGAGAGAGAGAGAGAGAGAGAGAGAGAGAGGAGTTAGGACATAAAGTAGTAAGGTACCTAAGTGATTTTGAGACGAAACAAAAAGCCCGAAACGGTTTAGCTATCAGCAAAGTAGTTAACTTTCTTAAGATACAAACTAGATAGATAGGTAATAAGTGAAGCGAAGTGAAGAGATAATTAAAGAACAACTGGTTAAATTTTCGTTTCCTGTCACCTATTAAGCGGACAATTCAAAATTTAGTATAGTATTTTCGTTTGGGAGCGGGCTTCATTTTTGATGTTAATAAGATGAAATTTGAAATTTTATGGTTCAGTGCATAAAAATTATGAAAGACAAAAAATATTAAAAATAGAAAAAAAAAAAAGAAGAAAGATGGAAAAATACATTTTCATCTTTACATATAGTGTATAATGGTAGCAGAGAGTTGATGAGAAATGTTCAGTGATCGTTGCATGCAACACAATCACCATCAACATCAGCACTCTAGCAAATTTGTGCTAATTGCAGTACATTGCAAAGTCATAAAATATGATGAAAACCAAAACAAAACAAAATCAGCTAAAAACAAGTGAAGAAAACTTGTCTTAATGAAACTTATGATTTGCTGTTATTGTTGGTGTTAAGCGCGTTTCGTTATGCACTAATATTGAATTTCACACTAATCTGCTAATGGCCGAATGCAAGCTCCTTAAATACATACAACGACCATAACTACGTTTTTTTTTTTTTTTTATTTATTTATTTTTTTTTTTTTTGGTATTGTTTTGCATATAAACCGCAATCGCATGCCATGTGGAGTTTAAATGCATTTCAAATGTTATGTTTAGCTATTTTAACCTCAGTTATGTAAAATTAAATTAAATTTTAACTTTTGTTAATATAATACAAAAAAAAAAAAAAGTTAAAACGCCGAACCGCTAATATTTTATAAAATTATTAAAGGAAATAATCTCAGAAAGATTATGACTGATACTCCGTTTCCAAGTAAACAGTGATGATATATTTGCCTTGATCCGAATTATTAGCGTGCGCCCAGGCCAAATAATCCTGAATATTAGCGAATCTTTAATAAAAGATCAAATCTCTTGTATGATGTCCTTAGTTAATATTAAAATCGTGAAATATTCATAGGCTTGTGAATATACTGTCAAAGTATTGACAACTTGAGTGCGTATTGAGTTTCAACTTTCGTTTTTTCTTTTCCTTGAATGTTGAGTTTGTGTGGACTAAGCCAACGGGCATTGCGCTCGCTTTTGTATGTCTTAAGGACAGAATATGATGATTATTTGCAATAGATATTAAGGAAAAAGTAAAGCCATTCATTATATGCTGAGGCCAAATTTTGTCAAGTGTGTTAGTAGATTGTAAAGGTGTATATATCGATGTTTTTTTTTTTTTTTTTTTTTTTTGTGTTATTTTATTTACCACGTTTTTCTATTCAAAATACTCCATATTTCAATTTTCCCACTATCTCAATAAATTTGTCTGCGCATACGCTATAATTTACTTTTTAAACATTCCAAGTAAGGAAATTATATTCGATCGATTGAAGGCTTGCTTCTGAGCTTTATAAAGGGGTTGAAAAGAAAAAAATCAAATTTTGCTCCACCATAACATAGGTGTTAGGTCGGGCGTTGCCAATTTTTTCCATTTTCGTACAGGTACTACAGCATCAACCATAGAATAGATTTTCAAATGTTTGCACATTTATCTGCTATAGTTTATGGAGCAAAACAGTACACTGTAAGTACGTTCTTCAAACGGTTTGCCCCATTTTCAATGCCATCATGCGTTCAAAAATTTCTAATGTTTCTGCCAAATTTAAAGTCGATAGTTTGGCTCGATGCTAGTGTTTAAACCAGCTTCATCGGTGTAGTCACAATAAATCGGACATTGTTAATAAGTGATCAAAAATTTGTGACTATGACAGGATTTATTTCAATAAATCACTAAATCTTTTTGGATAATTTTATGAGAATTATATCCTATTTTATGGCAGAGCAACATGCACTGGGATCTAAAGGGTGCTTTTAATTCACCTATCGTCTGTACCGAAGATGGGGCTGATACTAAGAGTTTTGTTCGCAAGAGAAGCTTAAAGAAGGGAAAACACTATCATCGTTTCTATTAAACGAGCCAAACTTCAACGTTCCGGTATGGACTTCAAGACACTATAAGCCCATTAGATTCGCTTAATGTCGAACAGCAAAAAACTAACTCTTTTCGCTTTTCCGGGTCATATGCAAAAACTCGAACGAGTTGTAGAACAAATTCTTTTTGACAGGTAGCGCAAGAGTTGTTAAAAGAAAAACTTAGCGGGAACTAATCTGATGAGTTGGTCGCCTGACAATAATATATAACGTTTTATAATAGATAGTATATCTCTCATTTAGTTCCATTTAAGTAGCCTTTGAAGGTTTATGCCTCATTGCTATGAAAGTTAATCGATTGTCCACTTGGTTAAGTTTAATTAGGATTTTGCCTTTCCTTTAAGACGATGCTGTGATCATCATTAGTTTATTTTTTCTTGTTTGTACGTTTGTGTATCAATAATAAGTTATTGATGCTTAAATTATAAGTTTTAATATGTTACCCTACTGTAAAATATTGTGTACTTATATCTATTTTTATTTCCTCTTAAAACTAGGCTAAGAAATGATTGCATTTTAGCCAGTTAGCAATAAAAAAAAAAAAAAAACAATCAGAAAAATCATTTAGGACCGAATTATAATCGCATCCTTATCACGCATAAACTAAGTTTTCTGGTTCATCCCTTCCAGAATTTGCAAGTGCGGATGGACGTAGCCACAGATTGGTGGTGTGTCAAAAAAGAATTAAGTCTTTTATGCTGATTTATATATATATATTTATTGCCTTTACTTTTACTGTTATTCTTTCCTTCACAACCCCTCTGCACATGCTTATAAAAATATCGTTTATAAATATTTGATATAAAGAAATGTAAGAGAATTTTGCTAAACGTATTAAAGAAATGTCCGCACAATACACAAAATAATTTTTAATATTCACATGCGGTTTTCATTTTCTACTCTCTGCGATAATAATCATTTCAAAGTTCAGAATGACGATATGTTGACGATGATCAAATCTTAACTGCTCGGCTAATCATAATTCGTTTCCTTGCTTGTGTATGTATGTATGTATGTATGTATATTGTGTAAATGTATTTTATTATATATATATTTATCTTTTACCGAAAGTATTATTCATAAATATATCCTAGAATATCAAACCAATTTCGTGTACGTGTTTATACCGCGTACTATTTTCTTTGAGAACAATGAGGGAAGACAAGAGATAGCTTTAAGAACACAACCTCAAATTAACCTACGACCAAATTGAACATAAAAAATAACAGCAATAACAACAACCGGCAACAAAAACGATACGGCCAACAACTTTAGATATGAAGAGGAAGATCAAAAAAAAAAAAAAAAAAAAAAAAAAAAAAACCGTTCGATTGTGCTTAGAATGAGTTTTAGTTTCTCACGCACTTCAAATTTCAATTGGCAATAAATGTAATGCAAAGCAACACACATTAAATCAATGCACAAAACCGAAATGTTATTAATACTTGTAGAGATAGCACGGCAGAATGGTAAGGACGACGACGACGACGACGAAGCCGACGACGATGAAGAAGAGGCAACGGTAAGCGGTCGTTAGTTGCATATGCAGCGAAAGCTCCGAAAAATTTACTAAATTTCGATAAAAATCCATAAAGTCCTCTTTAATGTTTTATGTTGCTCGTTGGTTTGTTTTTTCAGAGGCTTGGCAATTGCTTTTAAAATATATAAAGAGACTAGCGGGAATAAAAATCGATTGGTTTTTTTTTTTTTTTTTTGTTTTGTTTTTAACTTACACCTTGCCTGGCTGCTTAGAATGGCTGGCTATCGATAGTATCGGGATTGTAGAAAATGAACATCAAATGCACAACACTAACAACAACAAAGGAGAATAGTTAACATCAGCTCTTTAATGTGCATATATAGACAATTGACCAAAGAAATGAGATAAGCATTGAAATGGATGTGAATGCAAGTTTGACAGAGAAGGCAAAGAACAAATGTAAGGGGAGTTGAAAGGGGTGGAGATAATGCGGTGGAGGCGCGCAATCCCGATGTTGTTTTACACACTAACGCAACTAATACATTTATTAGTAATTGGTTAACATAATATATGCTAAAGAACGTAATGAAAATATTTGCAAGAGCCTTTGGTTAAATAACTCTCAATATTATTATGGGGGGAAAAAAAAGAATAGAAGAAAGCAAATCAAACACTTTTTCTATTAACAGAGCAAAATTTTACAATTTTTTTTGCCTTCTTTCTACATTTTCTTCATTCGTAAGTTCCTTTGATAATAGGTTTTCCTAAGTGTAACATTTGTTTATTGCACGTGAGCGCTTTAAAGAGTGTCACTCCCTCTGAAAACTCACACATCATAAATAAACACCTTTACGTGAGTTGCTTCGTTTACTCTTCAAGTCAAATATTAATCGTTTAAGTTAAAAATTTTGATTTGTTTTCTTTTTCATTTTCTCCGAATAATAGAAAAAGAAACGAGAAATTTTTATATACGATTATGTATCTAACGTTCCAACAACTAATTATGAACGCCCTCGAAATTGTTCACCGGTTAATATGTGCTTACATATATTAAGCATTTGTGCATGTTTGCATCCATGTATGCATGTATGCATGTATGTATGTATGTATGTAGGCATGTGTGTGATGTATTAAATCTCAGACATGACAAACTCGTTTAAATCATAGGGGTGGACGTAATATGCTTAGATTGAAAGACTCAAGTTTTTATTACAACAAAACATAGAGAAGCGCAATCAAATATTAAATGGCTTTCGTAAGGCGTTCCAGATGTTCATAAAAAGCAATATTCATACATTCTAACAAAAGTACTTTAATAATTATATGAAGAAATATTTATAAATATTTATATTCATACATGCTTGGGAATCGTATGAAATTCGGATCTGTTTGCCGTTGAAAATCGATATAATCTATTTGTCTGCATGTGTATGCAGAGCATGTCTTTATCTTATTTATCATAAAAGCACTCAGCTATAATAAGTCGTCGTTACACTTTTTGAGAATTGTCGACAATCGTTTGCGAGCTTAACTTGAAACTTGAAAACTCTTTGAGCCCACAATTTTAAGGAAAAAAATTATTTAGCTTAACTTGAAGAGGGAGATAAAAGAAAAGCTCTTTTAAAATTAAGTAAAGTGTGTAAGCCTCAATTACCATACAATACATACAACGCCTATGGTTAATACAATGACTAGGCTAATTAAAAACTATGCGTCTTATGGAATCTTCGAGACATAGTTCAATTAAAAATTATAAAAATTAAATTTACTTCTCTTATATATATACACCCACCCATCACGCAGAGGATGTTTCCTGTTCGCTTAATGCGGTCACGCCCAGAAACGAGTGAGGAAAGAGAAAGAAACGAAATCAGTGGGTGTTTTCTCAATCGGCAACTGAGTACTTACTAGAGCTACGACCGATTTGCAACACTCGAATTCTCGCACGGCAGTCACGATTGTTGCCTACTCGGCTACACATGCCTTGGTAGCCACAATTTGAAGTGACTATATAAGTATTGCTAAACTGCGAGCGTACTAATCTGCATTTAGCTTTCACACGGTCGAGAAGTATTTATAGTGAGGTCGTCGGATTTATGGTCGATTGTCGAAAGAACAACCTTTCTCTTATAGCTAATAGGCATGCAAGAGGGGACAAGGCAAGTCCATTTTAACTTGATCGTCGACTATCAAATAAAATAAATGTCACTTTTTCCTAACGCGGATTTTTCCACAGCAACATCAACAGCATATCATATGGGAGAAGAAAGGCAGGACCCAAGGCTAATACTTTGACTTTGATGAATCAATTCAGAATCTTATGCTAATCTGGAATCATCCTTTGGGCTAGCGCAGACAATGTGCAATTTATGTTGGATAGAGTGACCAAAAATTGAAGCCATCATGTGTATCATCATGTGTATGTTTTAGGCATTGGTAAATAGACCTAACTGCAATATCTAACCTATGAAATAAAGCCCAAGTCACTTGAATATGTTGAATTGTTTTTTTTTTTTTTGTTGTTCAAATTTTAAAAAGTCTCACTCTTGACGGAAAATCCTTTATATATAAATATATGGTATTGTGGGCATGTTTTTAGTTGGACTGAATTGTAAAATCGATTTAATATGCCAATCTATCTGTACGACTGTTATACTGAGTATTACGAATTGACTCGAATGCGAATTTTTACCATCACCATTATCAGGTAAAGTTCGAAAATCTGCGAAATCATTTTCTAAGTCCATCGCAAACATTCGAAATCTAATAATTTTCCTTCTTTCTCTAAACTACGGTCTTTAAGGACTGTCCAACTTCTAGGTTTAAACTCAAAGTTGATTTTTGTATTCTACATTGGGAAAATCAGCTAAATCGGCTAAAAGGCTGATCCGCTCTATATGAATATATATGGCGTCCATTACCTATAAATTCTGCCAAATTATGTATAAATATATAAATAGATATATAGATTATGTACGCTGTGTATGTATGTTATGATATAGGACCTGTATACCTCTTTTCCTTTTCAAATGACCAATCACTCAGTGGACGTCGCCTGGAAGGAGAGAAGGAGAAGTCAAGAAAGGGAACGATAAGAAGAGGTGGCCGCAGCCTGGTGGATCTGCGCGTCCAAACGGTAGATGCTGCGCTGCGATTTGAATCCGCGAATATTGATTGTTTGTTAGTTGTGGTTCTCACTTACAACACATATTCCATGGTGTGGAGGACTTAAAAAAACCGATACTCCCAACTGAAAATATAACTGCTTTCTTGTTACACTCATGACTTGAATGGACGAACTAATACAGTTCACAAAAAAACATTAAACTTTTCTTATATGGATTGTCTTCTTTGAAAGGATTCCTTGATTTGCTTAAGTGTACCTTGGAACGGATATCGGATTAAATTTGAAATCGAAATGTATTTGAAAAAGTTTACATTGCTTAGAATTTCTTCTTGTTCTTCTTCTTTTGGTTTTCAAATTCCGTTCGTTCATAGAAATTCTCTTAATTTTATTATGTTTTCATTTTTTTTTTTTTTTACATTTCTTTAACTAAGTAAAACTTCAACGCC
>NW_024005935.1:0-30969 GCF_014805625.2 Glossina fuscipes
AATTACTATATACAGAGGCATATAAATGTGTTAATCATATTGTGTGTACATGCAAAGCGAAAAGCAAAAAAAGAAAAAAAAAAGAAAAACAAAAAATGTAGTTTAATTCCATTCTCTCTATGTGATGAGGCACAAAAAATGAAAAAAAAGTTGTTTTTCTTTTTCTTTTGTTTCTTTAGATATTTAAGTGAACTCATTTATTTTCACTAAAGCAGTAAAGTTTTATAACTAACTACACGTATACATATGTGTGTGCGTGTGTGTGTGTGTTAAATTTATCTGCACAACAATGTTGTGCTTATAGTTGTTCTTGTATTTTACAATAGGTGATCATGAGAGACTTTTGACTAATAAGCCAAGATAAGATATCAAAGCCTTTGTATGTATGACATGTTTTATGCATTACAGCCAAGAAATGACGAAGGAGAATTTTTATAGTATAGCAGTGAAGAAAGGTTACCGTAACGGATAGGCAAAGAGAGTAAGAGAAATGTTACTTGTAAATGTTGTGGTTTATTCTTTTTTTTTTATTTTTATTTTTATTCATTTTTTCTCTCTTTTATTTATTACAAGATTTTATTCCTCTCGTACTCTACTTGTTAGAATTTTTTTCATCACAACTCGGACAGTGGATAAATGAATGCGTAGATAAGTATTTTAATCAATTCATTGTAATTCATTTTGTGAAAACGTTTGCCCAGACGGAAGTTTCATAGGCCGCACAAAACGTATATATATATATGTATATATATATATATATGTATATATATTCATGATCAAAATCAAAGTCTGGATCGATTTAAACATGTCCATTTGGCCATCAGCATAATGTCGGTTATAAGCGTTTTCGTGGCCGTAAATGATGGGCTATAGGCTTCAAATTAGGTAGAATCAATGGAAGTTCTTGTATGAAATTTGCTATTGAAAATGGTCTAGGTCTGGTTTGAAAGACACGACTACCGTATTATATATCTCTGTTTCTCGAAAGGAATAAACAATTGGGTTCTTGTTCATTGGCTATCAACTGCAGCAGATAAATCTACAGAAATTTGTTCGTATATTTTACAGGAAGAAAAATTGGCCACGCCTAGCCAATATTATAATATATAAAAATTTAATATTTTTTTCCTTCTTTTACTTTTATAACGCACGGAACCAAGCTATATATATATATATATTCTTGAACAGTGCTAGTTTCGAAATGCACTTAAACAGGCTCGCCTGTTAGTTCGTCCATCTGTCCACCTGTTCAACTATATTTCCAAAAGAGTTTGAAAATGACGCGAACGGAGCAAAAACCACGCTTACGACGGGAACGCCTTTGCTTGGCGTGTGGTTTGCTCGTTGCTGGCACGAGGAAAACTTGCACAAAATTATTCTGTAAGTATATTATATCAGAAAGAAGCCATGCCCGCTTAATATCATGGAATGTGCAAATTTACATTTTCCCTTTTTTTTTCAATCTTTCATAGGGCAACGGGGATAGGTATAAAAGATTCGATGGCAGCCGAATATAATTTTCTTACTTATTTTTTTGTGTATGTATGTATGTATGTATGTAACACCCAGAAAGTTTTCGCATAGACCAATCTTTTATTTTACCGAGCGATTTAGAATCACATTTTTAGCTTATCTGTCCATACGTCCGTCCGTCCGTCTTCTTTTCGGATGTGCAACCTACAGGTTGCAATTTTTGAGATATTTTGAAAAGAATTTGGTCCAAGGACGAACGCTACGAACGAAAATGCTTCGGACCGGGTCACTTTTTCCACCACTTTCAACATAACGCCTTATTTTGAAAAGTAATTACATGAATATATGTCGTATTAAGCGAAGTATTCTAAGGTAGTTAATGATGGCCTATTGTATCTACGAATGTATGTATAAAAGTTTATAGCTTAGGACAATTCATCATGAACTGTAAGAAAAAGGGAGAACAAAAAAAGGGAAAAACCCAGAAAATCTGAAATTTTGAAACGTTTCTATTAACTAAGCAGCTAAGCAACTAAACTTCAGACGAAATGGTTATCAAAACAAAATAAAGATTCATAGTAAAACTAGTCCCCACCGGCGTCCTAACAATTAATAAATAAAAATCCTTGCATCCATTTATATTCATTACCTGAAGATGACAATGAACATTGAAGGTTTGCTTTAAGGTGAACGTGATTTTCTTACTGCGAAACAATGTGTGTGCAAAGAGGTAACGCAGCTTTCTCATACGAATGGCGAAAAATTATTTACTGACATTGTCACCTTAAGTTTTGTATTATTGACGATTTAGCTATAACGGCATTCGTGGATATTGGTCGCTAAAAAAATATGTGGGACGATAAATGGCTGAAGAAGGCTTCCGCTGATTTCAGAAATTATGTATTTTACTTTGGATTAGTCGCCGACTTATTGAGGAAGATGTTTGAAGATAAAAAATCTATAATTACCTTCCAGTCTTAAGCTTAGATAGTCCATCTGATTTCTTTATTTGTAATTATGTCAGCACTTTAGTCGGCTAGAAACTATACATTGCTCGCTTCACATTTACCTTTCCCTTTTCCCATCGTTCGTTGTGAGTCAACTTGTTAGCGCCACTAAGCGGGAGAATGATGATTTGACTGTAATTCTGTGACATCTAATTGCTTATAATTATTCTTTGCAAATTTCTACACTTAACATCAACTATTTGATGTTGTTAGCTTTTTGCAGGGAATCATTCAAATTTATAGATGAGATGACTTTTCAAATATCGTGGTCTGCGTACATTCGATTTTCGAAATTTTTTTTTTTCCAAAAATTCTAATGACTATGCTTACCGTGGACGCTCAACGCTCACGTCAACAACCGACGAAAACCGAGCAGTGGAGCAGTGAAGAAAATTGTTATGGAAAATCGTCGAATTCCTTCTTTATAGAAACATTGCTGAGGATGTTTTTCAAGTGTTTTGGGCATGAAATTGTTAGACACACCGCTGCACTTGCTCGTAATTTTTCGGCGAAAACAGCACTGTAATCATGCCTCAGCCGTTGTAGTCACCGGACTTGGCGTTCTGCGATGAAAAACTGAAAGAAACCCATCAGGGAACAGGGCTTTACCATAATAATAAAGGAGATAAAGGCCGCATTGTTAGAAGACCTTAAACGGATATCAGAAATGGCTCGATGCCTGGAAAAAGCGCTGACGCAAATGTATTACATCTACGGGGGATTACTTTCAAGGGGACAAAGTAGATATTGAGCACATCTCGTGTTCATTAGCGAAGAATACAGTTTTGCTATTCCGCATTGTCACACGTCTTCTCAATTAGAGAAACGATTTTGAGCCAATCGGGCCATCTCTGGTCTTCTCCAGCGCGTATCACTGATTGCGCAAAGAAGTTGAAATTTTCGTTTTATTTTGATGTTACAAATCAAGATTAGAAATAAGTTTACTTTATCCGCGCAAACAGTTCTCAAATGTGTTGAGAAAAACGGTTAAAACGGGAAAAAACCCGAAGTGTAGACCGAGACACTTTCGGGCTGTGCACGCAAAAATTGACATTTGTAGAAAATCGCCATAAGAATTGATTAGACAATAAGTCAGGGATTCGGAAGAGTAGCATCTGTTACTAATGGCGGAGAAGAGAGCACATTTTAGACTAATGACGCTAATATCTTCTGGCCAGATGTTGCCATATCGAACCGAACGCGTTATCATAATCAAAAATCTTGATATCATGAGTTTCGTCATATTCCTCGCGTATTCGCTTTGATGCCATTAGTTGTTATTGGTCAGCTATTGCCCAGATGCGTACGCCATGAACATTCATCTCTACCGTTTTATTCGTTTGTTATGTTAATTGTTCGCCTAGTCCTACATTATGTTTAGGAATCCATTCTTCGTCATCGTTACCGAGCATAAGCAGCATTATCCTTGGAATTGCGCGGGAAAAGAACACGAATTTCGAAACAGTGGACATCACCATTTTCCATTCTTCCGATTATTGTTGAGAGAACACAACTTCGGTTACATATATCCACTACAGGTGCTGTTAGCGTCATTTGTTTATAAAGTTGCGCATCTAATATTTAAGGATTGAATAAAATTCGTAAATATTTTACTTAATCCTAATCGTTTTTGTCAAAGTCAAATTTATTATAATTTAAAATAAACGTTTTAAAAAATTTATATTTGTTTTTGTAATCGATAAAACCTTTGGAATTTGTTATCAAATTTTTTCTTCACACTTTTTGTAATCGATATTCTTTAAAGCATTTTTTATTTATTTATTTTTTTTTTTGTTTCTTTTTTTGTTGCCCTCATGTTATTGATATTTTAATTAATTTTGTGATTGTTGTTGTTGTTTTTTATTAAATTATATTATATTATATAAACAGTGAGAAATACGTTTCACATGTATGTATTTGGATATGTACATATGAATACGTATGCGTATGTTTGCATTCATTATCTTTGTAGTTTTTAAAAGTATTTGCTTTTTAACAAATTACTTACCATTAATTTTAATATAAGAGCGACACAATAACACGATAAATAAATGTGCTTGTGTTTTGTTTGTTTCTACATATTGTGTATTGTATAATATATCCTCATAAACATATACATATATATATATATATATATATATATATATAGTCGTAGAGATTTTATTTCGAATTGATTCGTTTTAATGTTTGTTTATCTGAATGCTTTAATTTTCGTTTGAATTGAATATTTGTCGCCTAAATTGGAACTGTTGCACACCGACGCCATCGCTATTCAGTATCGTTTCATTCTGTTTGTTTGTTTGTTTGTTTGTTTAAGTGTTTCGTTTCGTTAGTTGTATACGCTCGTTTGTATAGTTTGCTTGTATTATGATATTGGCTTTCTCGTTTATTCATGTTAATGAAGTCATCTGTCTTAGGTTTTAAATTTGGTATGTTTTTCGTTGGTCTCTCTTGAGAGGTCTTTTACACATGTACACATATGTACAGGCATTTTATTCTTTTGTTTAAAAAAAGCGTACAACCATATTAATAATCATTGATTAATAGTGTCATTTAAGGAAAAATATTCAAATCAGTTTTGAAGAAAACGAAAATTATAATGAATTTTTTAAATAAAAAGACTTAAGACACGAACTTGTCATTCATTTTGAAAAAAACAGGTTTAGGTTTCTTTCTTTTTTCTTTACTTTCGTGGCCACTACAGGTGGTATATTATATTTATTAAAGGATCGTAACGCATAATATAATGCGTTAAGTTAGTTATATCCATTCTTTAGATGATGAGAAGAGACATTTACACTTTTTCATTCAACTCATACATGCTGGCACGCTGAGACACTTGTGAATAATTATTCACGATAACTGTAATATATTATTACGTTTAGTATTTATTGTAGCAGTCACTTAAAATAGGGTCATTCATTTTGTGGAACGATAAATAAGGATTTTACGTTTACAAACTAAGTTTTGGGTGTGGCTTGTGTGATGTAAATCCCATTGAAGTAGGTCAAGGAAACATAATTTTTTGTGATAAAAATTATTATGATGATTTTGATTCGGACGATAAGCGGCGTCAACGAAATGTTGCAAAATGCTCATATATCTCGTGACGCTATCAACTTATTAAGCGAAAAGTTCAATTTCCTTGTAATAAAGAGAAATGCCTATGCGAGCATTTTCTATTGGACTTTTTGGCTTTGCGATTATTTTGTGGGCAGAAGCTTACTCCAATAAACCACTAACTCCCTCAATGATCTCATTTACCACGATTGATCGTATTATTGATGACATAAAAGCAGATTTATTTGGAAGAAATTGGTTTTCCATGGTTCAATGTTTACCCATTTATATGAAAGCATTTTTAACTGTAAATCGCATAATTCAATATATAATATGAACTAAAAGAAAATTCATTTTGATATGTTTTACTGTTTGGTTTTTAGTACAAATTAAAAAAAAAAAAAAAAAAACACAAGAAACCGTTATTTGATCATCCTATATATTACACTTACATGACGCATTGCGCTTACCATGCTTTAGCTTCATTCTTATTATCTTTCCTTAAGTTTAATGTGTTTAGCTAAGCATCAGGAGATAAATTAAGCTAAAGGATTAGCTTTCAACTGAATACTTGTGAATAACTTCTTTGTCTCTTCTCTTTTTCTTTTTAAAATTAATAAGAATTGAAATTTAAATTGAGAAAATGAACAAAAAAAAAAAAATATAAAAGAAAATATGTAAAAAATCCATAAAATCAAATAAACTGAAAATTTCTGTAGAAATTCTTTAAGATTCTTTTCAAAACGTTATGATGAGGGATGTGCGTGTGTTTGAGCGCGCACGTGAGCGCGTGTGTATGTGTAATAAAGAAAAGCGAATAGAAAAATTTTACATTAAAAACTAGACATTAGCTTTTTGTACATTTATTAACCAAATTAATTAGCTTATGTAACTCAAAACATTAGTAAAGTTGTTGATCGTAAAAAATCGTTTAAAGTACTTTTCTTATGATGGCTTTACAAGACAAGGAAAAAGGAGAAAATAATTCTTGTGATTTATGGAAAATTAAATTCTTTTGCGGTCTCTCTACTGACTGCTCTGGCATTAAATGAATACCAACTACACCCATGTATTATATACCGATGCCATGAGTGGCGTTATATTTTAAAGTCTTTTTTAATAGACTTTTAAAGTTAATTACTTTTTATATACATGTATACGTAACGCAATGCAACGTAAAGAGCGAGAACAAGAGCGATAGAGAGAGAGAGAGATATCGAGTTAATTAGTGGCACAACACATTTTACAAAGAATATGATGTTTTTGTTATTGTTATTATTATTATTATTATTATTATTATTATTGTTGCTGTTGTTGTTGTTGCGGAGGTTGTTTGTTGCTGTTGTTTTTATTATTAGATGAGAGAGAGAGGTAAAGTAAGTATATTAGTTTAGTACTTTAACCCTAAAATCAATAAACTCTATTAAATTATTACGACAAGGAAACGAAACGAAACGAAACGAAAGAATCTCGTATCTATTTGCTTTGCGTTGTTTAATGTGTTCGATGAACTCGCTCCTCAAGTAATTTCTTTTCTTTAGTTAATTTCGAATAAAGGAAACTATTTAAATGCAAGTTTGTTGTTCAAGTCTTCCGTTCATTGAGCAAAAATTTTAATAATAAATTTTATAACGTACATGACGAGCTCTCGCATTAAAATAAAAATTGCTAACGCATCTCTTCTACATCTATTTTAATTTCTTTCGTTTTGCTGATCGCAACTTAAATTTCATAAACTGCTTATGATCTTTTCTTCGATGTTAACGCGATGGTAACGAACGCATTTCAAGTTCGTCTGATTTAATTTTTTTTTTTTTTTTTTTGAATTTTAAAAAAATTTTTTAAATCTTTAATAACAATTATTTTATGATATTAAGGAAAAGAAGAGAATAAGAGGAAAATGGAAGATATCCTCCTCTCGTTATCCGTCACTTTAACTAAATAAATTAAAAATTAGAAAGTGTACACTTTTCTCTAGTCTTGCCACGGTGGCCATTTCGCTTCGCTCGCTGTTCTCAAGTTTAAGGTCTTAACGCTTAACGCGTACTTTGCCAAACTACCTACGAATGGAGGCCATTTTTATTTCACATGTACCCTTTTCAGTACATGTTAACAAATTTATTACTTTTTAATAAATACTTTTTTTTTTTACTATGTCTTTTCAGGAAGGACGCATATATATTCTTTTATTTCTTATTTTACTTCATATCAAATACAAAATGATACGCCCAATGAAATATTATGAAGAATTGCGTTGAAGCAAGGAATGCATACGTCTGGTTTATTGGAGCAATCGGTTGCATAGCATACAACAATTCCCAAGTGATTGCCATGACTTGAATATGCGATAATAATAATGTCTGCAAGATTATGATAAATAGATGTATGATAATGTATCTTTTTAAATATCGGATATGGCGCGGTACCGTCCTCTCCAATGCATTTATCACACTATGAAAAATTTTTTCCCGTTCAATTCGTTTGTATGGGTCTTGTACAGTTATTGCTCGCTTGCGTTTTGCTGTTTTCTTCCTTTTTTTTTTGCTTCGCAAGCAAGCAAAGGTATGCCAACAAAAATACATCATTTGGGAATTTATGGAATTTGAGTTTTGTTGTATCAACTAGCGTTTGTTTCTCTAATTTTCTTTCTCCGTAATGAACAATTGGCTGCGAGTTTATCTAGGTTTCGCGCCCTTTAACGCAGTTATAACAATTTTGAACGAATACATTGGAAACGCCGAACATTAGAAGCACAATATATCCTGCACTTCTTTCATCTCGCCTACGATGCTTTCTTTAATACTTTGTTACTAAAATTAGAAGCGAAATTGAGTTTATTTTCATTTTTCGTCAATGTATGTAAAAATATTAGTTTAAACTGATAATCATTCGCGGACAGTATTGTAAACAAAGACTCTTAGATTGTTTAGCCTCCTGCTCCTGCATATTCTATTTATTTATTTTTTTTTGACTTTTACACTTTCTTTCCTCTTCCTGCAGTCAGAGAAATTAATTTATGTTAACAATGCATAGTTTGATTAATAAAACCTCACACGACTCAGATCAGCAGCTAATGATAAGACATATCAAGAAAAAAAATGAAAAAAAAAAAAAAAAAACTATGGCTAGTAATATAGGATAGTCAGGCAGAGATAATACTGTTGGCAACCAGCCTAGAAAATAAAAAGACTGCAACAACAAAAACTAATCTTTCAATTAAAGACAATTTGTCAAATCGCTTACAGCATTTTATATATATATATATATATATATATATATATATATATATATATATATATATATATATATATATATATATATATATTTATATATGTATGGATGTGTGTAAAGAAAGGAAAAACCAACAAGCACGTCAAACAGGGTGCAGCTTAAGAAAACTACAAGGAAACGCATCAGAGGTTTTTATTGAACCGAGAGCGGGAAGCTGAAATCTTCTGGTAACTCAAGCTTATTTTGCTGTTGAGCTATCGTTTAAGCGCGTTCAATCAAAGTCCATTTATAGGCGTCGAATTACAAGCACCAGCTAATCGAAATCATTTATCAAATTAATGTGGTGTTGGTGACGGTGTTGATGGTCTGGTCGTCGGTATGCCTAGATATTTGTATGTATGTGTATTTGAGCGCATCTGCGCGCGCACTCTGTATAATACTTTAGTTCTCTTTTGTATATAGTAAAATATATAAAAATAAAAAAAAATAAAAAAATTTAAAACAAATTTTTACACTTTACGTTGAGATAAAGCCAGTGGTGGTGGTTGGTGGTGGCTGTGTGACTATGGCTGTGTGGCTGACGCTGCTGCGAAGATATTGTTGTTGTTGTTGTTGTTATTATTATTATTTTACTCTAACAAAATGTGTTGCAATCAGCACCTATTGTATGCCTGCTCTATACCAATGGCGATCAACATGTTATTTACATATCTTCGATTTCAAAAGAGTTCTAGTTTTTTATATTACACAACGGACAACGAAGCGTATAGTGGTTTTCTTCTTTTTTCTTTTTTTTTTTTTGTTGTTTTCTAAAGCAGAACAAGAAGAAGTAAAAATGCGAAATGATTAATTGGAAAATTATCGGGTAAGCTTTTATGGCGTAGGTTCATATACATAGATACATACATATACACACACACACACATATATATATATATATATATTTGTATATATATATATATATATATTTGTATATATATTTATATATATACAGCAAGATAAATATGAACAAGTGTGTGTGTGTGTGTGTGTATTGTGTGTATTGTATGTATGTATGTGCGCGCGTATAGTTGCGTGTTTATATGTGTTTGTGTATCTATTAGTGTTGAAGAGTTTTATAAATTTCATACACACTAGAACAGATTCGGACCAGGTGTTAAATGTTAAGCCGCTTTGGCTTTAAAAGATGATAGAGATGTTATTGGTAGTAAAGTAGATTTATATATGGTAATGAGTTCGGTACTGGATACAGATGAACATCGTGTCTGTCCATTTAACTAATAGCTAATAAGTAACTTGTTTAATCAGAAAATTATAAGACGACTTTAGTTAATGTTGAGAAATATTTAAAAAACAACCGCACACACACACGCACACTCATACAAACAATATGTTAATGAATGAGTCAACTTCAATCGGAAGCGGTGGACAAGGGGGGAGCAAAATTTTTTTTTTTTTTTTTTTTTTGCTCCGAATTGCCTTATATTGTACTTGTTCCTTCCTATTAAGTTAAAAAAAAAAAAAAAAAAAAACAGTCAAACAGCAAATTAAAGATTAAAACTTTTGAAAAAACAAACGTTTTTAACTTAAGTCTTTTCTTTTTTTATTTTTATTTATTTATTTTTATTTTTTTTTTCATTATTTTTTTTGGTGTATTTTTTTGTTTTCATCGCTTGTGCTTGCTGTGTAATAAAATAAATATATGCGATTCATTGTCAATACTAAATTGAACGGCTCTCTTAGTTAAATATGCACTGCGAAAAGAGAATGAGAATGAGAATGAAGAAGAAGAAAAAGAATGTATGATCATTACTTTACGTGAATTATATGATAAGTTAAACATGTAATTTATAAACACTTATTCATTTACCCTTCCTGCTTCTCTCTATTAGCTTAATGTCCATCGCATGCATGCATGCGTGCATACAGGCAGGCAGGCAAGCAGGCTCTTACACCTACAGTCGTACGGAAACGAATTGAGGTTACTTTTGTTGTGAGTGTGTTACAATTTATGATATTAACAATAATAAAGAAATGCAAAATCTGCCGCAGATATTCATGTGTAAAGAAATTAACTTTAATTTACACAAACAGGCCTGCATTTACATACAATGCGAACGTGTAAGAGTACATTATGTGTTTGTAGCTCATTAACAATAAGTGTATATATATATATATATATATATATGAGCGTTTTATGAGTGTTTATTATACAAGAAAACAGAAGAAAACCCAAAAAAAAAAAAAAGCGCAAAAAAAAAAAACCAAAAGGAAAAAAATCAAGAATAAGAAAAAGGAGAGGCAAGTAAGAAAACGAACTTTAGATACTCAACATTTCAAACATTGGATTGCATTGCGTTGCCAAATTTATACCAAATTTCAAATAAGTATTCACTATGAATTTTTGGGCAATTGGCAGCACCATGGGGCAGAAATATTTAGATTTCCTGAAGCAAGCAAGCAATTATGATAACAAATAAATCACATTCAACCCAAGTTTAACTGAAAAGTTGATATATTTGCAAAATACCTCCTTACCTTAAAAAGGCCGCATTTGCATCATCATTCTTTTTAATAAGCAATATGTTGCTTAAGTTTCTTCGGTTGCCTTCAGTGCCCCGTTTGTTCCATTTTGGTTCGCTTTTCACAATATTTTGAACGTAACCTTTGGAGAGGACGCTTTCTCGATACTTTTTTCACAGAATCTTATAATAAAAATTTCGATTTTTTTCATACTCATATATATATATACTCGACGATATGTATAACTAAGCTATGTATACATATATAGATGCGTTAGCAGGACTCTTAGTGACTCTAGGCTAGAGAATGATAAAATTAACATGCCTCCCCCAAAACGTTTAGGTGTTGGATGTAAGAGAGAGAATGAAAAGAACAAAAAAAAAAAAAAAATAAAAAAAATAAAAAAAAATAAAAATATAAATAAATAATAAAATAAAAAAAACCCACAATACATATATATATAGTCCTTGTTTCATTTTCACTTGTGCCAACCATATATTTTCTGTGGCAACAAACAAAAACAGTTCACTTTTTTTAATATACAGTGAAACGATGAGGTAAAGAAGCAGAGGAGAGGGCAACATAAGAAACCAACGCAAGTTAAGCCGTTGCGATCGTTTATCGGTAACAGTGTTGAATTTTATGATAATTGTTATGAGAATGTTTTGAACGTTCTATGTGTGATTTTCTACTAAAGTTGTTATAATAAATTTCGATTTAACTCGCGACTATTTTGGTAGCCAAATACGAAATTGTAATCTCCGCAATATTATAGATTTTATTTAACCATATTTAAAAGTAAGGCTTTAAATTTACGCATTACCCGCTATGTGGGGATATTTAAGAATTTTATATATGGCGCCAAAATGACCATTAAAATATTATATACATACATTCATAATTTCTTTTATGAGCTGCTTTTGCTTCTCTTATTATTATTATTTTTTTTTTTCTTCTTCTTCTTTCTTCGTCTTTTTTTTTTAGTTTTTCTCCTCTTTTTGCCTAATATATTTATTTTTCTATTTATTAGAGTTTGTAATAATTTCCTTATATGCTGCTTCATTCAGAATTTATTGGAAGCCTTATATATATATATATATATATATATATATATATATTTATCAGATTTCTTTTTTTTTATTTTTTTTTTTTTTATTATTATTATTATTATTATTATTATTATCATTATTATGTATTAAGAGAAAAAGTTAAAGGAGGAAAAAGAAAAAGGAAAAAAATATGGATAAAGTTTTATAAGTTTACGCAAATATATTCGCCTCTTAAATATGGCGCCTTACTGCTTATGAAATTCAAACACTTGACATACCACCCAAAATTTTGCCATTAAATGCTGTTAATGGAAGATTTTATTTCATTGCCGATTATAATAGCAGCAAAGGAAAGGCAGATAGGCAGAAAGGCACAAAAAATGGAAACGCTTATAATTATTAAGATAAACATTAAAATTATATTTCTTTCTTCTTCTATTTACATAAATTAACAATTTTTTCTCTCATTTTATATATTATATATAAGTATATATTTATATTTTCTTCTTTTGTTTTTTTTTTTAATTTTTTTTTTTTTTTTTTTTTTTTTTTTTTTTTTTGCAATTAAAGCGTCGTGCTGTTTAGCGTTTCTTAGATCTTTCATAGAATTTCGTTGCATTTTTAGAATCATAAAAGCAATTCTAATGCATGTCGTAGCGGTTGTTGTTGTTGTTATGATTTTATAACTCTATTTTATCTACCGTGGGTTTATAGTATTCCTTTAATCGCCATCTACGCCATTTAATAATAAATAAAAAACTACACTTTTAGTTTTAGTTCTTCTCTTTTTCTTCTTCTTCTTCTTCTTCTTCTTCTTCTTCTTCTTTTCATCTCTCCTTTTCTTTTTTTTTTTTTTTTCTTTTTTTGTTTTTGTTTTCTTTTATCGTTGATTTTTAAACTTTTATAGTATTTTTTATGCACAATTATTCCTTAACGAGCTCGCTGTATACCAATGTTCGGATAATAAACTGCTACCAAAATAAGTAAAACAAGTGTAAATGAAGTTAAGTGAATTTTAACCTTAAAGTAACGAATTATGTATAAATGTATGAAAGTAAAAAAATTTTGATAGACAATCGATAAAGTTGCACGTTGTACGTTGATGGGATCGTTAATTGGCAGTAGTGGTGCGATTGCTTTATATAGACAATAAAGCAACCCTTGTCAGACTTTAATTATTATGCTCGTATACTTCACTTTGGTTAAGGTGGTGTAGAGCAAAGTCACTCACAACCGATATATTCTTAACATTTACACGCCATCATCATTAGTGTACGATATTCATTGAATGTGGCGTAACAGTGTTATCATTCCGTTCGTATTCTAAAAATCTATAATGATCGCGTATATATGCCATAAAATCGAATTGCATAAAATTCTAAATCAATTTAATCGTATACGTCCATCATCATTAAGGGTTAAGCATAGATTTGTTCCCGAAGGATCGCCTTTCAGTTGTTGATTTATTTTTCTTTTCTTTTCTTTTCTTTTCTTTTTTTCTTTTGAATTCGAGAAAATTAAAGACATGCCTTTTATCTCGCTTAGGTAGGTCTGTGTCAAACGAATGAATGATATAGAAAAAAAAACATTTTTCGCCTTTTTTTTATGCCATTTATGCAAAAGTTTAAAGTGCTGTACGTCAGATACTCTTCTTTAATGTATGTATATAATATAATATTATATTATCTTTATCGGTTGAAGCTATTGCAAGAATTGATTTAGTAATTGAGAATTCTTCTCTTGTCCTCAGCGTTACTTACTCGATGCATTACTTTCGCTGTCACTTTGCTTTAATGTTCAAAATTCTATTTGTAGAAGAAGTTGCGACAACCAATCGCAATAACTAAACTTGTCTAACATGTTCCTCGAGATTTTTTTCGGGAACTCATCGTGAATCTCATTGTCTCGATTAATTAATTACCAGTTGATAATATTTGCCAAGTTTCATAAAAAACGAAACCTAAGCGATTTTCATATATAGTTTGCTTAAAAGGTTGAGTGTCCGAAATTCGCTTCAAGACAAGCATAAATATTTCACATGGTTTATGATTATTTTTTGTTACTAGTAATAAAAGCATTTTATTAGCTTTTTCTTCTCTTTAGCATTTCTTGTTCATGTATGAGATCAATAAAAATTTGTTATGATTTTTTAGATCACGATATGTTATTTTTTACGTTCTGTTCTTCTATTGTCATTGAAGTGGCTGCGAAAGTGCACAATATATAAATTATAAATAAGTTTTGTGTTTGGATCACCTTCAAAAAAAAAAAAAAAAAAAAAAAAAAAAAAACAGAAAAGAAAACGAAATACAATTAAATTGAATGCCAAAACAAATGGCAAAGTAATCTTGACATTAAGTTAAAGGTATTACTTAGATACTCCGCACAAAAGATCCCGTAAAACAATACTGAAATATGTTATACAAGTTAATGTAAGAGTATTTATCGTTTTCTCATTAATTAAGAAAACATTATCTAACTAATGATCGCAGTGTCTACGTTCTCTTCCTCTTGTTTTTTTCTGCTTTTTTATAAACAGACTTAGTTTTCCATCTGAAGAACTAGCGCAGTTGCACTACTTCGAGATAAATTTCCGAATGAACTTAGTAAGCATGTATTTCGTCGGTGACGAGTAAGAAAGAGAGAGCAACAGAGAGATTTCCTTCTTTGGTCTTTATTTGCAAATAATAGATCAATTGCACATCACTTAATAAATCTCTGGTCTGGCACATATACGACATATATGACTGTTGACCGACTTATACGGTTTCTGTATAGTACCAGTTTTTATCTTGCCATTTACAGTTGTTGGAGCGAGGCAGCTTTCGTTATTTTTAAAGCAATGGAAAAATCTGAATTTAATTGAGTTCGATGCAGCATTGGCTCAAAAGGTTGTTATGGCGTTTATGGTCTGGCGAAAACTACAAGTTTGTGACTGGTTTGCTAATTTTAAACAACATCGTGTTGAACCCTCTGATCGTCGAAAATCGACAATTGTTCCGGGAAACGTAAAACATGTGCACTGAATCATTTTGGAAGACCGCAAATCAAAGCTGCTTAAGATAGCTGACGCCTTAATCATATGTCAGATGGCAGTGTATTTATTATTTTGCATAAATATTTGTCCGTGAAAAAGCCCTGTTCGGAGTAGGCGCCGCGTTTGCTCGCTTTTGACAGCAACGTGTTAGCGCTATTTAGGCGAAATGAAAAGTATTTTGTTCATCCGATATGTAATAATGAATGAAACATGGATTCATCATTACACTCCATTGTTATTTCGTCCAAAAACGTCCAAAACGAACAACAAGTAAGAAAATCATATTCGGTCGTGACGAAATCTATTATACCCATCACCGTTACACTAAAAAAAAAGAACTAACACGAAAGGAAAAAAGCCAAATTCTTGCAGTCTATCATATTGAGTGGGCGTGGTTGAGGTATGTGTTGCACTTTATGAGTAACAAGCAAAAAATACGGACAGCAAAAATGCTCACAGTTTTTCCTATATTGACGTGTGGACATTGTAGGCGTGGCCTGATCTGAGTCATTTTCAAAATCTTTTGCAAATTTTTAGGCGCTATCTTCATCTTTGCAAATGAGAAAATATTTCCCATGTACACTACGCAGTTAGACAGATGGATAGATGGACGGACGAACGGACGGACATGCGTAGATGCATGTCGAAATTGAAACTGGTGAAGAATTTATATATTTCATAGGATCTTTGAAGCTTGGTTCTGCATGCTTTAGAGGCATTGAAAAAAAATGAAACTTTAATACACTATAATATTGGGTAGGCGTTGCCAATCTTTTCCATTTTTGTACAGGTACTACATACAGTCTCGCCCGTAGAATATATGTTCAAATTTTTATAGATATATCTGCTGCAGTTTATGAGTAATAAGCACTGCGTAGGCGTACAGACGGACGGAGAGGCATGTTTTAAGCAATTCAAAATTTGATGCTCATCAAGAATATATATACTTTATAGAGTCGCAGAAGCTTCCTTTTGGCCGTGACAAAATTAATAGATCCCAAAGTTTTCTATAAGCTAATGGATATAAAAAAGTAGTTTCACTCAAACAACTGCAACTTGTAGACTAATCGCCGAAATGTCATGAAATTTTTATATTTCATATATTTTACTCTTTACAGCTACAACCATGCATACGCACAATCTTAATTCAAATTCGATTTCAATTAAATTTCATTATCGTTGGGTGAGCAGAACGAACTAGGTTCGCGCGCTGTTCTTCCGATGAAAATTTGCTTATACTAACATCTAATGTCAATCTTAAAATAAGACTCCAATCATTGACTTACACAAAAAACAACAACTTTAAATATTGAATACTTCTCTAATCTCTGTATAATTCCTGGCACAATGAAGACCAAATTCTTTGTTTTTTTAGTTTGCTCTACAGCTGCTCCCTAAGATATATTTTTGCGTTCTACCTATGTTAGATATTCATTTGGTACTCAATTCACATGTACGTATGTATATACCGGGATGTTTAATTTTGGTTTGCCTCTTTTCTTCTATGTCGCGAAAATCGTCACGTAATTGGTTTCTAATAGCATTTGAAAATCGCCCATGCTTTAACAATGGTTTGATATTGCGATCGGTAGCACTGCGAGCCATCGTTGAATTAGACAAATCGACGAATTTCGATTCCAGATATAAACTTCAGCACGGCGACGCTTTGGTGAAGTGAAGACATTACTACATCATCATTAGATTATGTGCATTGAGGAAAAGCACTACGTGCCATTTTTACGTATCAGGCATCTCTTCGAACCCTTCTGAGGTATTTTTTGGCACAAAGTGAACGCATCACGTGGCTTCAGTACAATGCTGCAATATGGTAAGCAGTTGGCAAGAGGATTGATCCATAAAAGTAATTTAGTATGCAAATTAACCGCATAAAAATTGGGAAGCGTAGATCGGATCGTTGGTCCCCATTCTATACAGGGGTTCTCATAAAAAGCAACCCTTTGTGTGGCAACAAATGAATTGCACTAAGAGCTTTGATGAGAAAATAAAATTTTCACCACTTGGACGATGTCAGTTTCGATTCCAATGACTTTCACGAAAAGTTTGCCTCTATATAAGATTACAAGTTATAAGTATTGCATTAGGCTGAGTAGATAGGAATCACAATTTCCACGGATTCAAATCTCAGCGCGTTCGAGTTTATTTTGTTCGCAGTGATAGTGAGCGTTCAGTTGATAAAGGAATAATACTTAGCGACTGGTCACAAACCCACTAGACTGCAATCGATTCCCTGGCCTGACTCGTCTTTCGTGAGTTCTTTCTGACGGTCGCCGTGTTACACGCGTAGGGGACATCCTCGATGCAAGATAAGTCATGTTAAAAAGCAGCAATAATTAGCCAGAGTGTGTAGGCTGCAATCGATTCCCTGGCCCGTCTCGTCTTTCATGAGTTTTTTCTGACGGTCGCCGTGTTACACGCATAGGGGACCTCCTCGATGCAAGTTAAGTCATGTTAAAAAGCAGCAATAATTAGCCAGAGTGTGTAGGATGTTTAATGCTCGGCCTTAACCGAATATAATGTCTACCCAGCTTTTTTTTGTCTTTCTTTTTTTTTTTTTGTAATCACTTCGGCAATCAAAACTGAAAAGAATCTTTCTTTGAAAGTTGCGCGTATATTAGTTTGTGTTATTTTTATGATCTATTCCAGAATACATGCGTATCCATATAAATCGACAAAGCGCGTGCAAAGGAATGAATAACGGTTGAATAATTTCTTTACGGTACCACTAAACAATGTTGTTGATTATGCGTAATATTCTTTAATTACGTAATTAAAAAATTCTTATTAAAATTTTTGGCATAAATTTAGTCTATTTATGTCTTCGACGGCTATGTATGTCGTTACGGTGTTTATTTTAACTAGAATTGTTCTCAGAGGTCATTTTATGGCTGACATTTGTATGCTGCGGCTAAATTGATTGAGTCGGTATTGCGTAATATCAATAGTAAAATATTTATGAGAATTATTGCAATAGAAAGAAGTCTTAATCTCAACTGTACTCGATGACGCAACACTGATTAGCTTTAGATCAATGATTAGGTTTTAAAAGCGTTTGTTTTTTTTGTTTTATTTTTCCTTTGATTTAATGCACGCGTAATAAGCAAATAAATAAGTCAGTGAATTAATATTGAAAATCTTTACTCAAAGAACAGAAATCATAAATCCCTTATGTTTTTTCTTTTTTTTTTTCCTTTTTTTTTCAGTTATCAATATCAGCCAAACTATTAGTTTAAGTTAAAATCAAGTTTGAGTTATGAGAGTCATAATGAAGTTTATCATCGTTATTTTTTTTAAGCATCATTATCATCATTGTTATCATGATCATCATCGTCATCATCGTCATCATCGTCATTATCATCATCGCCGTCGTCGTCGTCATCATTATCGAGGGGGAAATAAACTATTGTATATGGAAGAAAGTTCAAACCGTATGTTAGCATTTATGCATTCTGAAGAGTTTTGTGTTCGTTTCATTCTTTTCTTTAGCAACAAGAACAAAGATCAAAGGTCTAATTGGAAACACACAATAATGTCGATGGCAATGCATTGCATTACAGAAATGAATTTTTTTGTTTTTGTTATTGTTTTTTTTTTTTTTTTAACATTTCGCCAATAAAAACATTGCAAAAAGAATGAGAGCCATCAATAAATGACATGACTTAATATTAAATATGAATGTGAAACATAAACGATAGCTGAAATGAAAGAAAATTCGATGAAATATTTATTCATATTATGATATGAATTTTATTGACATTTAGATAGATAATCGTAAAATGAAAACCGTTTCTGATTGGAATATCATTTAAAGAACATAATTAATTATAGAAGAATATTGAAAATAAAAAAAAATTCGAAAGATTTCCTTCCATCATTAAATTGAATACTAAATATTTCACTTAAGTCACTTGCTACGAATAATTTCATCTATCTGAATACAATGTTTCCAGTTAGTTAAAAAATCATTAAAATTGAATCGTAGTTGAATAGGAGAATAGAAAATCGAAGCAAAAAAAAAAAAAAAGAATTGCTGGGTAACAGTGAAATTTTTGCTTAACTTCGTCGGCTACGTAGACAAGACAATTAAACCATCCGAACTAAAGTATGCAAATTACTATGGCGATACTATGGCGATATCTGATTATATTGACAGCTTAGCCTTCACTCAACAACTAAGCGAAGATTACAAGTTAAAAAAACGATTTACATAAATAACGTAACAGCATACGTAACAATCAACAATTATTACTAACTTTAGCTACAAAAAGGCAAATTAATCAGTCAATAAAATCAGCAGGATGACTGGATAATTTGTTCGAAAAATTCCTCATCTCATTAAGACAAAGTAAAGAAAATCTCATGCCAGTTTGATGCGTTACAAACAAAGATATCTATGTTAATATCTACCGAAATGACGATTACTTTGACAGGTTACTTAAGCTAAAAACATTTAATATAGCGTTTCATCTTGAAATCTCCCGCAAATCGAAATAACGCCGCATCCGAAAACCCTGAACGCAATCATAATTTAAGAAATCAATATTTTTCATTCAATTGAATTGATTTTGATAGAAAATGCTTTCAAGCAAATAATTGCGAAGCGAATGTTTACAACAGACATTATACAGACGGACAGATGTCTATACATATAACAATTTTGGGCATTAAACCGTTGGTAGGCTCGGTTCAATGTTGAGCGATTCGCATCGACGAGTTTTCGAAAAGTAGCGTAGCTAGCTCTTGAACGAAGATTTTGGAAATGGTTTTCACATTGTCGGATATAAGGGAAAGAAGAGTACCAAGGCGAAAAAAAAGACAGAGAAAAAGAGAATGACGCCACTCACGGCCACACGATTTGAAAATGCAATTTTTAAACCACCCAAACACTAGAATGAAGAAAATGTATTGTGTATAGTGCATTATTGATTAATGTGCTGAAAGCAAATGCTGCGTGTTTCTAGCTTTTCTATTGAAAGTGAGAAGTTTGTTTTGTTTTTTACACCCTACAGCCCTTGTGGCACCTAGGAAGACTTAATTTAAATTCGCCGTAAGTATTATCGATCGATTCGAACTAACTTTTTAAATCAATCTAAGTTTGTCTATCCGTATGTCCCTCTTTTCGTTTGTTGCCTGCCCATGACTTTTTGTGCCCAATCTGCATGCGGTATTTTTTGATATGTTTTGAGGAAATTTGGTACACTGACTTGGTTTGGCCCCATTGATAATGGTCCGTGTTAGATGTCTTTTTCCCCATGTAACATCTTATTTCAAAAAACGATTATACATAGAAAAAAATGATGTCACTTTTGAATTTTCGCGGAAAAAATCGCCAAGCAATAGTATTTCGGCATTCTAAACTAGTGTGAAATTTGAATTTTGATCGGACTTAGAACCTCCTGCCATAAAACCTTTTCTGACCCAACTAAATCTTTATATGGTACAATGGTATTATTTTCATTATTTCATGGTGAAAAATGGTTCATGATAGTAACTTCACATAAAAATCCACAATCTTACGGAATTTGGATTACGTGGATCGAGTCTTCGAGTATCGTTACATATAAGAAATTTTAAGAAAAATTAATTTTGTACATTTTGAAATGAACCGATTTTTAATATTTTGGGATGAAAATTTTTCCAAATATGTATTTTCACATAAAAATGAACAGAACCAAATTTGAAAGAGGTGGGTCTGCCAGGATCTGAATGGATGGCAATCAATATTAGGGTTTTCATCAAACGTAAGTACTTTGCCAAAGAAGTTTTATTTGTTGTGCAAGATCGCTTTATAGTAGCAATACAACATAAAAATTATCTGTAGGGATTTTGGATCATATAGACCAATTTTTTAGACCCCACCATACAAAGAGGCTCTCATAGAAAGCAAGCCTTTTTATGGCAACAACGTCTAACTTGTAACTTTTTATGACGATTTGAGCATCCGCCTGCCCGTCTGTCCATCTGTCCGTCTATCTGTGTTTTGTTGAACATTATCTTGGCCGCAAAAATGAAATCACCCTCTATCTATCTACTTATATGGAGACAAGTCTGGAAAATATGGTAGTATTTTCAACATAAAATATTAAAAAAATGAAGTGTTGTTATTGAGGATACTTGTACGGAAGGAATTCTCATTCCATTCACATTTTCGAAATCCATTAAAACACCATTAATACACGTATCCCAATAATGACTATTCTGAATCGATTGATATAATGAAGGGCAGGCCTATCGCGAAGTCTTCCAGCTATGGCGAGAAATATGAATTTTAACCTTATAAATATTAGATTTGAAAAACTGCGCTCTTGAAAATTGGTTCACGCACAGTCCTATTATTCCTATACAAGAAGAGATTACAAAAATTAAAAAAAAAAAAAAAAGAAGAAAGCGAAAAAGGAATACCACCTAAGCCCTAAAAGAACTTAGGAAAAGGAAATAAAAAACCTAAACTCGGGTCGAAACAAATTCATAGCTAAGTAAATATATAAAGATCGCAAAAGTTGTGTTAATTATAGGCGTATCAGTTGATCAAGTTGAAGCGTTTCTGCCGACGATGAGATGTAATAAAAACATCTTAAATTTTCAGCACAGTTTTGTTTCAATTTGATGATCATGTTTATGAACTTGGTTACAGTTAGCTTATGTCTATTTTTGATAGTGGTATGTGAACTTCAACTAGTGATGTCTCAAGTGTTATGTTTATGTTTCAGTTTTCGTGACTTTGAGAATTCTGACAAGATAGGCAGACGGGCAAACGGATGGACGGACCGATTCCTAGAATTCGTGCTATATTGAAGCATTTAGCAATCAAGTTATACGAGTGCATTAAGAAGTTTATGAATTCGCTATGCGTTAACATTTTTCGACGTTATAATGGCTATTTACGCCCATAACATAAAAATTAAAAGAAATCAATTTTTTTCCACCAACTTATTACACGCATTTCTTTTGATGTTATAGGTGGAAATTGTAACAGATTCATAATAATTAATGCCGTTCAAAAATCCTGTTCATGCTGACATGATGAATACGCTACCGCTACTATTATTAAATAGCGACTGATCTGCTTGGTTGACACGTAATTTCGTCTCAGCAACAATAACACATAGATGGTGGGGAGAGAGGGGAAGAGATGAAGTAGGATTTTTGTATGCGAAATGCTTTGAAAGTAGACGTAAGAGCTTGTAATTACGAAATGTATATTTATGCCTTGGCCCAACATCGGCTATTAGTAAGGAAGCCAACTGCAAAACGAAGCAAATCCTTGGAAAATAATAAATATGAGGAAATCAGTAAAGGTAAACCGAAACCTTACAGTCGTCCATTGGTACAAAGCTAATATAAAATTATAATCACTTGAGCGTTTCCTTCCTAAACGGTGAAGTCAGTTTGAGATCGCATTATATAGCATAAGTACGCCGCACAGTGGGCCACATAGTCTTTGTATCAGCAAATCTTACACTCACCAAATTAAATAAAGGAAAGCGCCAAAATTTCTGGAAAAGTCTTGCTTTACATTGATGTCGTCATTGCATTATAATCAATTAACGACATCGTTAAAGTAACAATCAGCACTTGAGCTATGTATTCTAATAGTAAAAGAAATGGTGTAGAAATTGTTAGAAATTCTTTGATGCTGGAAATGCTGGAAATTATTCGAGCGCGTGTTAATAATAATTAATTTTTCCCATTTCTCAATAAATAAATTAGTTAGTAGTTAGTTAATATGTTCGTTGTACGTAATGAGGGTATATACCACCTAAGTAGTTTGCCTAAACTTGATTCTCTAAGAAAATCAGCCATTGAGAAAAGCAGTCAGGTTGGACTTACACATCATCTTAGTTCTCGACATAGCGTAAATACACGTGCAAAGAAATGCAATCCTTAAAAAAAAAAAAAAGATATCTGCTTAACTATATCAATAAATTATACTCGCTTGGTTCAATATAATTTACAATTTATTTATTTATTTATTTATTTTTTTTTTTTGATTTTCTTATTCTAGTGGAACTGTTGTGGTTATGGTAAAAGAATTTGCAAAAGTTATCGAAGATCGAACTTTCGGTCAATATTGGATGCGGAAATGCGAGTTGGGTAACAAAATATTCGACTCGAATTGAATGCATTTATTCGCTTCACTTCTATTTTTCTTGTACTTCTTTACCCTTATTGCTGTGCTAAAATCGAGTAAACATTAAAATGCGCCCTTTAACCTTACATAAATTTTTAACCGTTTACACATACACATAAGCATAACAACTCGAGGATAAAGTAAAAATGAAAAGCAATAAACTCTCGGCGATGAGATGAACCGTCAAGTGGAATTCCAATGTGTTACGGTTTTCTACTATTTAACATTGAACAGCCAAAAGCAGTAGAAGTGGAAGCAGAAGCAGAAGCAGAAGCCGAAGCTGAAGCAGAAGCAGAAACAGAAACAGCAACAGCAGTAGTATAAGAAGTCGCTTAACAACGAGTGTGAATTGATTTCAGTCTCTGTGCATAAAAAATAATAAGAAAATAAAACACTTCTTTAGCTCCTTACATGGCGAAATTGGGAAAGATTTGGTTTAGTCTTTGGCATGCAAGAGCGTTATGTGAGTACAGAAATAAAAAAAAAAAAAATAAAAAAAAATAAAAAAATATACCTCAACGGTCAGAGTAGATAGAGATATAGTAGTGTAGTGGTACGACAAAGGATGGGATTCAGCTTTAAGCATTTTTGCTGTTGTTATTGTTGTTGTTCTGGTTGTTTCTTTTTTTTTTTTTGTTTTTTTTTTTTGATTTTTTTGTTCTTTTTTTAAAGGGAAGATGTAAATGATTTGCTGATCGTTTTAGACACTCCATCAATTCGTGATTTTTATGAGACCAATGTCGTCACAGTCATCATCATCGTCATTCAACTGCTGCTATTGCTGCTGCTATTCTGATTCATTTTAGCTTTTGTTTGTCTATTGGTTTTTGTATTGTCGTTTCTCTGTGACGAGTCTTTTCACATCATACGAGGTGTCCCCTCCAGCTTCTATTTGTATATATATATATATATATGTACTTATATATATTGTATTGTATTGTATTGTATTGCTTTCGAGCCACAAAGCTAAAGCATTTGCTTTGCCATCATTAATGGTTATTTTGCTATATGTAAAAATAAATAAATAAATAAATAAATAAAATAAAAGTGCTGCTATTTTTGTTGCTCTTGTTGTTATTGTTGTTGTTGTTGTTATTGTAATGCATTACTTTTCTTGGCGTTTGTTTGTATATTATTTCTAGTTTCCTTTGTTTTGTTTTATGTACGAATGCAAGTGTGTAGGGAAGGTGTAAGTATATTTATTTCCACACACATTTTTCTTCATCATCATCATTACCGGGAACTTGAGTAAAGTCCAGCTAACTGGCCTGTTGGTGGTGTTGTGCACGGTTATATATACACAACGATAGCCGCCAGCCCAACTCTGTTCTATACGGCTACTGAAGTAGCAATTTTTTTTTTTTTTTTTTTTTTTTTTTTTTTTTTTTTTTTTGCTGCTATTCTACTTCATCTCTTTTACTTTCTGAGTTGTAGTTGAAATGCATTTAAAAAATATTTAGTTTAGTTCATGTATGCATAGCTGTGTATAAGTGGTTATGTATGTGTTATATGTGTTTTACTGCACAGACTAAGACCATTAGGTACTTGGGTGAAATTCTTGAGCACAACAAGTGTCTTTTTAAAACAGTTTGCATTTCATCTGTACAGAGGAGACATTGTGGCACTTCTATGTAGAGTGTAAGACTCTTCAAAAATAGCAAAATTATTACAATGACTGCTGTTGCTGTTGCTGTTGCTGTTACTGTTGCTGGTATTAGTGTAATGGGTTAATTTTTTTTTTATTTTTTTTTTTTTTGTTTTTGAGTTTTTGCTTTTATGATGAATTTTTTCTTATGTAAATTCGAAGAAAAATGGTTAAGAAGAGAAGTACTAGTTAATATTAACACATACTTATGTACACATAGCAAGTGTGCACTTGGTTTAAGTAACGGTATGTGATGATTATATATATAGAGGTATGAGGTTAACTAAACAGTTTGATTCATTAAGTTTGACCAGTCATTAGAGCAAATACATACCTATAATAAATTATCATGTATAAAATCTGAACATTGGTGTGGTGAACGAACAAAATATCTCTCGTATACAATTTCTTGATTATAAGGGAATATATCGCACATGCTATGACATTAAGAAGGAAATTAATGTTTCTTTTCGGGCTGACATTGGATGCAACAAGTGCATAAAAGGCGGAGAACATTATTAAGATGCTTTTTATAATATTTAAAATTTGATAAACAAAAACGAGAGGAGATTACTTCAAAATATCGTTAGATTGAATGAGCTAAGCATTTGAAATTTTATTTCGGAAAAAATCCAAGATTTTTAAAGTATGTCATATGTGTTTAATGAGAATCGATAATGTCCTCTATTTTTACTATAATCCCCTATGAAGAACAAACATTAACGGGTTAACATTGGACTTGGACCGAAAAATTTGAAATATGTTAATCTGTTCAAGTTGTATACCTTTAGCAAGTATCATACATGGAGCTCGTCTTCCTTTTTTAGAACTTTATCTGCTTTTTTGATCCTTTTCTGCGGGTAAATGCGTCTTATCTTATGCATTATATGGAGTTGAATCAATAAAAATGGTTTTATAATTAAGATAGGGAAAGGGTTCTATATTGTACTTAAGTATCATCGATATAATTAATCATGAAATACGATTTAATTTAAGCGACCACCACGAAAGTGGTACTAGCGAGACTGCACATGCACTAACTAATTTTTTACTCTTTTCTCTCTATAGGTCACTGCTGTAAGGTGTCGACCGATGGACAAACAATAACCCCAAATTCGTTATGTTCCCTAACTTTATCGTACTTTGCGTTATTACGCTGAATGTTCGAAAATTATTATATAATTCTTCTTCGGCAAACATTTAAAAAATCGAATATATGGCCCAAATTGGGTACAGTTAGTTCTTATGTCAAATAACTTTTGTGGTTAAAATTGCATCACAAAATAATGAAAAGCAAATATTTTTGCCATATATGGGCTTACTTTTGAGGGAAGCATTCTATGGTGAGGGAGTTGTAAAAATTGACATATCCGATATAAATATCTCACATAAAATATGCCGACATTCATCTTTAGCAGTTAAATTAAATAATTTTAAATATGTTTTAAAAAGATAAAAAACAAATGCAAAGACTGTAGTGGGCAACGACTCATTATTAATTACCCCCTATCACCCTACAGTTATTTATCTAAAAACTTTTCAAAATAAAACGTAATATGGGAAGTGGACGGAAGAGTTTTCCGATCCGAACTATCTCTAATAGTATTCTAAATTTCATGAAAATATCTCGAAAATTGCGAACTATGCACTGAACACAAAAACAGATGGACAGAGAAGATTAGGCGCGATTCAGAAAATGATTCTGAATAGGTTAGTAAATAAAAGTAATAAAAGTTGGACCTATCTGTAGTCCTTCTGGATATCAAATGTCTCCGCAAAAAGTTTTTACACCCTGTCCTGCAATTGCTGCAGAGCATAAAAACTGTAACGTAACTGTACGCTCGGGACTAATGCACAGATTTTCATGGTTATCAAAAAATCCTTATTATTTCTGATATAGTGTCAAGCCCCAAACCCCGATCGTTTGCTTACGAGGCACAACGGTCTCAACGGCGCAGATTTTCATTTATTTTTTTTTAATTTTCTCCGACTTTTCCTTCTTTATCCTTCCAGTCTTTCCTGTTCTTTAAGATAGTTAAGTACAAAATTTTTATACAAATATATATAAATAAATAATTAATCGTTACGATTACGAAGGGGGAGATAGAACGAGAGGCAGATAGACAGATCAAAGAAGAGAAAGCGAGATATATATATATAACGAATGTTTGAGAAATTTGAGGCAAAACGTAACGCCACTGCCCCACGCTACGATGGCTTACAATAAAACACATTTATAAAAATAATTTCCTATTTTTAAAAGCTTTTTCTCTTGGATTTTCTCTTGAAATCGGTTGAAACTCCACCGAAAGTCTTAATTGTCAACAATGCAGGAATTATTCATTTAAACAATTTGCGAAAATCACATTATTTTTAGACGCTTCAATTAGATATTCCTAAACTAACTAACATGTGTGTGTGTGTGTGTGTGTGTTTGTGCTTTTTTTCCTTGCTAAGCGAGTTATAAGTAGAACCTTCCAAAAGATCACCGTTAACGCGTAGCACTAGCATGCCTGATTCGCTATATACGACGCCTAAGCACTGAAACTATCCCCCCCCCCCCCCCTCCCCCCTTTCCACACAGACACATACACTTCTTTGACTACTCTCGCATCTTTATCCGCCCTGGAGTCTCTTCATCGACATCGCTGCGTTTGGGATGAGCGAGAACGTCCACCTACCTTCCGGCGCGGTTTCCCACCGGGGTTGCCACATATTCACTAAGGTCAAGCAATCCTCCTTCTTGAGGACAGTGCCTTGTGCATATTCTTTCCGCTTCCTTTCGTAGATGCGCCTCATCTCAGCCGGCAGAATATCGACCGGGATCGTACCTACAACCACCAGGGCTGCCTCTTCCAAAATTGTGCGGAAATCGCATATATGCCTTGAAGCGTCAAGACGGAACACCGCCGCCACACTGGACTCATTTGCAGCAGAATCGATCTGCCTACTGAGAATATCACCTTCCTAACAGTAGTTCTAGGTCCTTTAGTTTTTGGCATCATCCTCGCCAAAATCGACTCGATTCTGGCTGCCTTATTCGCAGCATATAATGATGCCATCTAAAGCTTAGCCGATTGTCGATCGTAACTCCTAAGCAGTTCAGTACCAGGGAGGATGTAATGGTAAGATTGCCGACTCTCAACCCCATACTCTTAACTTTTGTTCGGCTACTTATTAGCACTGCTTTCGTTTTCTATTCTACCAGGTCTAAATCTATTGTGTTCAGCCACGCTTTCATGCGAGCCACTGTACCATGGTTTGACATGGTTTCTACATGATTAATGTGCTCAGCACAGACAATGATGGCAATGTTATCGGCGAAGGCAACTATTGCGGCCTCAGTGGGAACTGATAAGCTAAGCACACCGTTGTACCTGACGTCCCATAGGAGGGGTTCGAGAACTGATAACTGCGGCATAGCTGTGAGTGTGTGCGCGTACGTGCCTGCGATCCAATCATGAATTGCTTATTATTAGTTTATTCTGCTTAAACATGTTCTTTCGCAAAGGCTATGGTACACAAAACAAGTAAGAAAGTCATGTTTGGCTGGGGCCGAATCTCGTGTACCCACCATCATGAAAAACCCACGCTTGTATTTATTGGCATAAAAAAGTGAATGAAACAATATTGTTAAGATAAGGTAGTCTACAAGTCCGTGACGCCTAGTAGAGTTAATTTAGAATTAACGCACTTACCTTGTCGTCTTCTACTCTCCAAGTTCTTTTATTTGATACCCATATCGCTTATGTTATTAAGGAAAAATTAATCCACCAAGTCGCGGTCTCTGCCGTGCAATTAACCCATTTTTACGCAGATAATATGGCTTTGTATGAGCAATGTAAAAAGTAGTTTTAAACATTGTCTTGTTTGCCTTATGATAAATAGGGATAGAAATTTGAAAAAAAAGGGGCAAAAATAAGAAATAATCTCTTGTAACTTTGTGTGTGGGCATGGCCGGTTTTTTTTTATTTTTGCACGTAAAGAGCAGAGTGTGGAAAATTTCGACGAGTAAACGCCCAAGAATTTTTGTTAAGAAAAACGGAATTGCGTTTAGTTTAGTCTCCACTGCGGGCTTCTGCTCTGAGCAATTCGCCGCATTTTCAACACCAACCTGCGTGCCAAAATTTCCAATGTTTCTACCGAATTTCAAGTCGACATATTCATGGTTGCGACTAGGAGAATGCCAACAACACATAGGTTGACAGCCACACAGACTGACAGACATCATTTAATCAATTCAAAATTTTACGCTGATCAAGTATATATATATATATATATATACATATATTTATAAGGTCGTTGAAGTTGCGTTTTGGATAAAAAACAAAGAAAACAAAACGAGTATACCCGCATCCTTGGGTGGTGGACATAAAAAAAAAAATACTTGAAAAATTGTTTTTTTTTTTCTATAAAAATGAATTTTGAAAATTTGCAGAATTCATTATGGAAATGCTTTTTTCCCCTCCTTTTCCAATATAATTTTATTTAATTTTTCATAGAGTTCACATATCGTTATTCTATTGCTTGCATTTGTCTGTGAGCGTGTTTTTGTCAACCCAAAAAAAAAAAAATAAAAATAAATAAAAAATAAAATAAATAAATAAATAAAAAACATAGATTTGCTTTTCTTGGTAACATAATAAATAATCGTCTGTCACTCATAATGTCAATATTGCTGCCAACATTTTTGTTATCTTGGCAAAAAGACAAAAAAAAGTAAGCAAAAAAAAAAAAAAACAAAACGGAAAAAAATGAATAAAAAGCATTTTTTTCTGCCTAAATAACATTTGTGTGTTACGGAGGACATGGGAAAAACTGTTTACTAGCTGTCGCTGATGCTGTTGCTACTGCTGTGCCGTTGATGTGATGTTTATGGTTCCAGTTAAACCAAAACAGCACAATTGCCACATACACACACACACACACACACACACACACACACACACACACACGCTATTACGTCAGGGATTGTGAAAGAAAATGCAATACATACAAACACTTGATTTTTACACAACATATACATGTACATATGTAATGTGAAAAGAAAGATGTGCCACTTGGTATACAATACATGTATTAATGTATTTGATATATGTATATATATATATATATATATATATATGTTTGTTTGTTTGTTTGTTGTTAAACTATTGCTTTGCAATTCAATTGGCAAACAACTAACGCATAAGGTATTGCGGTAGCGAACGATCATCATTACTATAACGATGATGATCATATGCAAGTATATAAACTGTTTAGGTTAAGTCTAAACATTAGACTTTTAGCTTTGACATTTTACAGATCAATTCATGATAATCCATTGGACCACCACCTAACAATGTTTATAATGTAACATATCTACGTAGCTAACGTATGAATGTTTGTTCCCGGTAATATTAGTTATGTTGTTATGTATGTCTATGCTGGTATGTATAATACATATAAATGTATATATAGATATATATTGTATGTTTGATACACTCTGACTTTGCCTTGGGCTTTTGTGCTAATGGGTGGTTTTTCTCAGTTTCCTGCTGCCTGTTGGCTTATTGTTAAAATAACAGACATAGTAACTGCAGCGCGGAATAGCAAGAGCAAAAGCAGCCGTAGCAGCAGCAGCAACAGCAACAGCAGCAACGGCAGCAGAAGTCGCACAAGTTGTTGTAATTTCTTTCATGGTGTTTACAATTTAATGCCTAAATCTAACTGTTTGCCTTTTGTTAATTTACCACACTTAGGCGTTGTTGCTGTTGCTGTTGCTGCTGCTGCTACGGCTGCTTTTGCTCTTGCTA
>NW_024005935.1:31069-51798 GCF_014805625.2 Glossina fuscipes
GCTGTTGCTGTTGTTATTGTTGATCTGAGCTCTTTTTCAAACTTTTTTTCCGTTGTCGGGTAAATGATATTTTTTAAGCGAACCGTATAAATTACTAAACTATACTTTATCATTGTCATTGCAACTACTTAAGGGTCACTTTGGTAGCTTTGGTGCTGCCTGAGAAACATGGCAAACTGACAAAGCTACTGTTTGCTGCCACGACACTTTTATTTTTCTTTCTTTCTTTTTGATTTTTTTTTTTTTTAATTTTTTTTTTTTTTAATTTTTTTTTATTTTTTTGCTGCCTGTAATCTTTACAGACTCTTTGTCTTCTAAGTGTACGCCTTTAGGCTACCAAATCTTATGTTAACTTAAGTATTTAGTTTTAAGGTTAAGATTTTATAACATCGCAAATGCAAACAACCATTCAGTCCTCTATATAAGTATAAAAAGAATTTTTTTACGCATTTTATTGCCATAATTTGATATTCACTATATGTTGCATGTTATACTGTAGTTGCTGTTGCTAATGCCGTAGCTATTGCTATTGCTTTTGTTGTTTTCTTGAATTTTTTCCAGGTACAATTATTAGCTACTGGTATTGGAAATTATAGTTTTTCCTCTTTCTTTTTTTTCTTTATTTATTTTTATTTTTTTTATTTTTTTTTTTTTTTGTTTTTTTTTTTGTCTTCAATTACTATTGCTCTCCACACTCCGTGTGTGTCAGATGTCAGAGCTATTAAATGTTTTCCAAGATGTTATTCTATTGGTGAGCTTTTCCAAGCTTCTTTTAAAGAGAATTTCTTCGTCTTTTTCATTTTTTTTAATTTTTTTTTTGTATTTTATTGAATACTTGTCGATTAAATGAGGTTAATAAGGTGAAGGTGGTTAATATTTATGGTATGATGGTGTTGAGATATTTAAACAACAATAAATTGTAAAACTATAGAAGAGTTTTGTTCGATCTGTAGTACGATTTACCCAAAGTACAATAAGTACGGATTTTAAATAACATTAAATCATATATCTATCTTTAGCTATGGTGTCAAGATCTTTTTTTCTATTTTTTTTTTTTTTTTTTTTTTTTTTTTGTTACGAGAGTAGCTCAAATTAAAAGATCACTAAACATTTTTGTTTTTTTTTGTTTTTTTTCTTTACGATAAAGAGAAGCGCAGACGAGCAAAACTCATCTTTGACCAATAGTCTCTCCTCTCGTTTGCCAAAATTATTCTTTCGTGGCCATTATTTTCACCAAGTTATAACGACAGAATTACAGGCGTAGATAGCCGCTCGAATGCATGTAAGGCGTAATATTAAAAATGTAAGATAACTGCACACTGATGCCTCGCAATAAATCATACGACGATCTTGATTCGTTCATTTGACATTTGCTGGTAAAACAACAAATTTCAAAACAACCACCAACTACGATCTTGATTATATTCGTTAAATATACATGTAATTTACACTGATTCCATTGCTCACCAAAAGTCGAACTAAGCTGATCAGACCGACAGAGTAACGATATGCGAGAGAGTTATTAAACATATATTGAAATGTTAAGAAAAATAATTATTTTCCGAATCTTTTACACCTATCATCATGAGTCCTAAAGATAAGGGAAGAACCTGAATTTTCATGCTCTATAATCTTGAGTGGGCATGGTTGATGTTTTGTATTTTTAGAATGAAGATACAAATTTATATGGCGTGTGTATGTAATACACTTTATGAGTAACAAGCACAGCACATGAAAAACAAAGATGTTAACAGTTCTTATCTGTTATATAGCCATGTGGGCCTGTTCTTGAAAAAGTTTGCATCATTTTCAAATTGCTTTCCAAATTTGTAAGCGGACAATGTTCATAACAGTGAATACACATAGGGGTAGACAGCCAGACAGCCAGAGGGACAGACGTATATGCTTAAATCGATTCAGAATTTGATGGTGATCAAGAAGAGACCTTGTAGCGTCTTCGAAGCTTACTTCCGGGCGTTGCAAACGTTTTGACAAACTGAATATACCCTCTCATCCGTTGATGATGGGTATAATAACTAAATCGTTGTCAAGTGTATTAAGTTTACGAAATTTCGATGTTTTAAGCATTTCCCAATATGAGGGTTCTTTTTATAAGAAGTATGCTTTTGCATAAAAATAATGTATAATTATCGCTGTCTCATTACGAATATTAATGAATGATTGTCTTAGAAGATCTGGTGTAGGGCATCTAATGGTTGGATTTGCGCGATTATAATGTTCATATGTGTTTTTATTTTACACAGCTAAGAAACTTTTATTAAGCTGTGACCAAATTTTTTATGCCTTTACCACTATTTCCTTGAAAAATGACTAAGAAGAGATGAATAAAAAATAAAAAAAACGAAGAAAAACGGAATTTCGGAAATTCTACAAGAGTGGATTGGCAATCGCTGTAAGGCACACCCATAAAAGATAATTGATAATAAGCCTAACTTTTTCTTTTGCTTTTGAAAATAGAGATGCTTTCAATCGCGGCTTTTTATTGGTAGATTTTCTTTTGCTAAGCACACTGTAGACATTGTATGAATTTTATTTTTTACATATTTACAATGACATAGAACTGAGCAACATGTAAGCAAAGTATGTGAATGTAAATTGTTTATGTTAATTTACTCTTTCTAGAGTAAGGGAAACTTAGAACTCTGAACTAGAGGTAGCTTTCAGCGTATATTGAGCGTTGCCTGATTTGGCCCATTGTTAATACTAATCTGTAAGTATTCCTATAGTTTTTCCTCTATTTGAAGCTGATGATGGGCAGACGGTCAGACAATTCAGAACTTGATAACGATCAAGAATATTTGCACATAGAGTACCTGAAGTTTCTTTCCATTGCAAACGTCTTGACAAAATGATTATCCCCGCATGTTTCGCTGATCGGTATAAAAATCATATTCACATACTTTGCCTAATGCATGTATATAGTTTTTGTAGCTGTAGTGAGCGAATTCTAAGATCAATTTGTTTGACTTTCGAAGTTTTTAAGAAATAATTTACGAAATATTTTATTGCTATTCTTATTATGTGCGTCGCTGGTCTCAATATATTTGTATTTAATACGATGACAGTGATGAGAAGAAAGTCCCAGCTGCGCTTGCTTTTGTAAATCCTACGGTAGCAAACGTAATTCGAGCGGACGTATTAAACAGATAGGTAGATATTAATGCATCGTTTGGGGTCGAAGAAGCGAACGTGTGAAAATAAATTCGAATTTAAGTAGCAAAGACACCTACCATCTACTCGCTCTATTATGCTTTGTAAACGTCTTGTTACGAAATTAAGATTACGATATAATTGGACTTGCAAATTAGTAAACGCGAAATATTTTTGTGGACACACCATGAATCTATATATATATATATATATATATGTACCTTTCAGAAAAGTTGAATAAATTCAAATCCTGCTTTTCGCAAATAATTTTATCAAATTACATATTAGTAAGCGTAACAAAATTTGAATTTGTTTAACTTGTTCGAAAGATATGATATATTCACATAAGGTGCGGACAGAAATATTTTTCGGACTAAGCTTGTAAATCCAACCATATCCAAAGGCCAAATACTTAAGAGAGCTCTGTTAAGTGTGCTGGTAGATGTCTTTGCTTGACTGACCTTATAGAAGTGGATGTTATAAATATTATATAAAATATACCCTTAACGGTCGTTATATAAAAATAAATAAAAATGCTTCGAATTTTATACTAAATTCTTTAATAACTTGTAATTTTTGTACTTACCATACGCTCTTTAGTCAGGCAATGTCACTTGGTTAAACTGATTAATTGTTAAAGGTTAAAGTATAAGGCAACTATTATAAATCTCTTGTGATAATCAACATAATTAACAATTCAGATAAATGATAATAATTTAATGATCCTCACTAATTGTCTTTTTCATTAGTTATATATGCATTTGCAAGCATCAAGTTGACAATATACATATTAGATCCTCTTTTTTTTTTTAACTCAACTTTCACACATTTAAGCAGTATGTTCATTACGGTGTTCAATTTGCACAATTCCAAGTAATAATAATTTATATCATATTAGGTTGGCAGAAGATTTGAAATCAAGTTCGCCTTATCTGGGGTATCTGCGGCAAAAGGGAAAAACTCAAATCATAAGGCACTAGAACAAGTTTGAATGAGAACATTATCTACTTAGAATTTGTTTTAAGTTAAATATATTTTTATTTTGTTTTTTTTCTTTGATTTTTTTAGTAAAATAATGATCTAGAATAAATTATACGAGTATTGATCAGAGTTATTTAGATAATTTTTGGCTGGCGGGTATTCAAGATTCGTTTATATACTTTTGTTTTTATTTTTAATTACAATATTTAAAACAATGAAATTTTTTGTTGTTGCAAAAAAAATATAAAAAAAAACCCTTTAGAAAATGTCTACTAATTACCTATTTGTTCTTAACAATGTGTTTTAATTTTTCTCTTTTCATTTTTAACAATTAACTAAACAATGCTGTTAAATATTGTTGTGTTGGCAGGAAACTTGCAAAAGTAATAATTTTTCATAATTGATTTTTTATTTTATTTTAAAACAAAAAAAAAAAAACAAATTATTTTATTATTATTATTATTAATTTTTTAAACGGTTCGTTTGTCAGACTAATGGTGCTGTTTACCATATATATGCTTGACGACAAGGGTAAAAGTGTTTGGTTGGTTGGATTGTGATTTAAACAAACTACTAACTACACCAACAAGTTAGAGAATGGTATTCGGCTGTGACGAAATCTCTTACACTCATCACCGTTATCCTATAAAAGACTGAAGAAAGGAAACAAAATTTATTTTTATATTGTGCAATGATGGGCGGTCGTGGCTGCTTCTTTCCATTTCTATAGAATAAAGGTGGAAGTTTGTACTGTGTATTTGTTGTAATTTATGAGCAACGAGAAACAAACGCGAAAAGTGAAAATATTCTCAGTTTTTCTTGCATCGTAGGCGTGCCCTTTCACCGGTTTGACCCATTTTCAAATTCTTTTGCAAATTCGGAGGCGGGCCTCCGTTTCTGTTAGCGAGTGAATACTACACATGTGGACTAACGGACAAACGGACATGCTTAGGTGCATGACGAATTTCACACTGGTGAGGAGAAAAAAATTTGTATACTATACATACATGGGCGGGCGTGGCCGATATTATCGATTGATGTACAAGTGGTATACCTTCCCGTCCCGTAAGGTATACCTTTAAATTCTTCTAGGTTTATTTGCTGTGGTTTGTGAGTAATGAGGAAAAAAACCAAATTTTTCCCCTTTTTCGACAGAAGAGACGTTAACAGGTCTCTTGGAGTTTACAGGTCACTGGGATTCGTTTTACTCTTTTCGCGTCCTTTTCTTCTAAGACTTCTCCGCCATTTTAAATGCTTTTCCAATAAATTTCGGAGTAAACTTTTACTTCGTTTCCTGTTTTTAAATTTCATCAAAAGGTATTCTATTCTATTAATGCACAAAATCTATGAAAATTTTTCCTTTTTTATATGACACGTCCATGATCGAATATTTTAATATCATATTTCCGCTTAGCTCAGCAATTTTCTTATTCGATACGGACGGTTTCTGGTAGTTGGAGATTTTTCCTTCATTTCCTTCCTATTGCTTCCTAGCATACTTTTGTTGTTTTGTTATCAGCCAGGTGCTGATCTCCACTACTGCAAAGCTTACCTTTACTACTTTGTGACTGTTTTTATCGTTCGGGACTTTTCATTATCATCATTAAAGGATGGGCATATATTCCTTTTTATGCCCATCAGTGTAGAGTGAGGGGTATATTCATTTTGTCAAAATGTTGGCAACACTCGAAAGGCAGCTTCTAAGCCTCACAAGAGTATATATTCGATTTTCAGGCAACGTCCAATTCTGAACTACTTCAAGTATGTCCGTTTACCCCTCCGCCCGTCTAGCTAATATTTGTTATTGACTATTGACTTAAAATTTGGCAAAAACATTGGCAGTTCTTGCGCACAGGTTGCTGTGGACAATGATCCAAATCGGTGAAAGGGCACGCCTACAGCACTACGTAAACTGAGAATATCTGTGTTTTTCAAAAGAAAAGAAAAAATGGTTATTTACTTGGTACTCATTAAGTAGAACAGCCCACCCAATATTATAGTGTAAGAAAATTTAATTTTTTTTTTTGTCAAAATCTTTCCAACGTACAGAGAGAGGCAAGCTTCGAAAACTCAATAAGATATATAAATTCTTGACTTGGTATCTGCGGTAAAAATTCTCTCGTTCCCAAAAATGAAGATATCGCCTATGAATTCGTAAGAGAAACCGACCCAAACTGTCCAAAGAGCACGGCTACAAAGTCCACACACCTAGATAACAAAAAGTGAAAACAACTTTGGGCATTTTTTGCTCGTTACTCCTAAACTACAACAGAGACATGATATAAATTTTCAACATTTTTTTGAAAATTATTAAAAAAACCAGTCACGTCCATCCAATATTATAGAGTATGAAAATTTAGTTTCTACTTCCTTTCACTATTTTTTAGAATGACGATGATTGGTATAAAAGATTCAGTCGCAATCGAATTTAATTTTCTTACTTCTTTTACTATTTATTTATTTATTTATTTTTTTAATTTTCATTTTATAAAATTTGTTTATTCTGCGTGCTTTTGAATTAAATTCTTATAAAGATACATTGTTGAAAAAATGAAATTGAGGTGAGGGTGCTTGCTGAGGGTATAATTCTAACTTCAACAATTAAAAAACAAATAAAGATAAGGCAAAGAAAAAAAAACATAAACTTTAAACTTAAAAAAAATTTAACTTGGATGAATGATTTTTAAGTATTAAGTTGGGAATGGACATGTTTTTTTTGTTTATAAAATATATTTAAAAAAAAAAAAAAAAAAAAAATGAATAAAATACTTATTAAACAATTAAATAATTCAAATACAAAAAATAGTCTTCACACAACGCCATTGCCCCTCAAGCTAGTTCCGTTAAATCAGTCTTCCATAAAGTCGACATAAATCTACATTAGAACTTCTTAACGCAAAATTTGCGGATGTTTTGCTTAGGCAGCTGAATTTTGGCTTAAAGCATCCCTTGACGGGTTTACAATATGATATTAACACATGAGTGTGTGATCTGCCCACATATATGTCCTCACTGTAGAAGAAACTGAAACAGCTTCAAGCACGTAAAAACATTATAATGGGCCAAGACCCACTGTGAAATTGTCTACAGTAAACTGCAGTTATTTGTATTGTGACTTTTCGAAATGATATGTTATAGGGGCAATGGTTGAAAAAATGGTCCGATTGGAGTCATTTTTAATAGCCTTCATCTTTGAGCCAAATTTCATCAATATAAATCAAATATTACAGCATGTAGGATGAACACAAGAAAACAAGACGAATAAACGGACAGACAAGCTTAGATCGGTTCAGAAAATGATTCTGAAACCGTCGGTGTAATAACAAAAGGGTTTATCTCAAGACCTAGGCGTTGCATTCATAAGCACAAATTTAATATACATTTGTGCCACAAGTGGTGTAGGGTATATAAACACCGACCGTTGTTATAAAAAAGTGCTACCAAAATATTCGCCATAACTACCACTACTACGGTGCAAAAATTAAATTTTTTTGGTTCATTAGTACGGCGGACAACGTGACCCAATATGCGTCCAGTCTGCACAAAACCGATGATGATCGTATACGTCGATCAACGAATGCCTGTGACAAGTTTCAACTTCGTATCTTCATTTCAACAGGTATAAAATGGGCGCGTTCCAGAAGAATTGAGTAGACAGTATGTTTGCTGCATTATATCATTAAAACCCAATTTATAAAACCTAAGTCTATTATCCACTTCTTTGTGCAGAATTTTTAAGCTTCAATTCAAAAACGCTTCAAATTAACGAGGATCGTAAAGTTGGCGATGATTGAGATGAAATGCTCCGAAATGTTGGGAAAGCAAGAAAAGCAAATGTACATTTTCGCTGCTTTATCCACCAGCGGGCGATTAACCAAAAGCCTAATAAAAGTTTATTGCTTAAAGATGGCATCCGACGTGTTAAAGGTCCAAAAAAAAAAAAAAACTCTCGATTAAGAGAATAAAAAAAAAATGATGAGACAGCTGATTAGTAATATTCAAAGAAAGAAGTTGAAAGTAAGAACCGAAGAGTTCGAAAAGCGATCATTGTCAGGATATAAGTTCCTCTAACCCAGTACATAAGTTTATGGCTCTAATTTTGTAAACACACTCAACGCTAGTGTAAAATTTTAATCCGATGATGCGAATCGAATTTATATACAAATTTTTATAAATGTTATGCAAAGCGTCAATGACTTCAATTGTGTCGCGTCAACGGTCACGTATTAAAAGATAAACGTTGCAACAGACGCTCGTTTACTAACCTTATAGTCAAGATTGCGTTTGGGCTCTAAAATGTCAATGTTTCAAGTATGTAAAGTGTAAACTGTATGTGCATGAAAAGCACGATAAATTCCGTAAGAAGAAGAGCATCTCCACCACTAGGGATATTGAACTATTGATACCCTTAGCTATTGACGATAACTTTACAGAAATTTTACCTCAATTGTCATTATGTTAATCGGACCGTTCGCTCATGCATCGCGATGTCATCTCAGCATGAAATGATGAAGGTCTACTACTATTGGTCGCATACATATGTATATCTCGGAAAGAAATTGAAATAGATATGAAAGCTTAATTTTAATTTAAATGAATTCCGTTCGAGTCGTTGGTCGTGGCAATTTTGCTAAAGGCTTAGCGGTAAAGGTTCGGCGAACTCGACCCATCCGCAACATTGAAAGTGATTGATGACAGCCTTGCTAGACCCACCCCTATGCGGACTGAGGTTAATTTAGATTTAAGTTTCTTGCACAAAAAGAGGTGATATTTATGGCGGCTGCGCGAAGTGGATAATGTTTTGCTAGATCACGGTTCAACTAAGATATGTGCTCCAATAATTTTACGCCAGTGTTACGCAATACATTCGATTATCTAGGACACGTGAGAAGAAGAAGAGAATAATGGGAGTACGAAATGTGCGCTGAGCGCCAGGCTTAAGAATATCAATCATTATCGTTTGTTTACAACAACATATTCAAGAAAACTTTTTTTGTTTTTACCATTTTAGGTTTTAACAGTGCCGTAGGCCCTTAAATTAATTGACAAAACGAGGAATAAATAAATAAATAAAGCAAATATTGGAAGAGACCTCTTCAAAAGTAAATACATCAGTAACCATAAAGATCATAATGCACGCTATTATCTCTTTGAATATGTGAAAGTTGTAGGTGATCTGCAAAAAACTTTAAAAAAATTAATTGAAAAGAGATTATAAGGTGAATTGATTTGTCCCATTAAATGATGAAATTTACTTTAATATTATGACTGAATACTTTTTGAAATAAGCAAAGCATTCGGATATGTAAAGATAATCGAAATACTTTGTCAAAAGCGCATCACTGTGACGCTTTTAAATGCAATTTTCATATTAGCATTAATGAAAAGTTCATATTGAAATATTTGAGAAATTTTCTTATCTTTGTAAATAAACAGCGAAATAATTTACAAGAATTAATGAAGATTAAGTAGCTGCTTAAAGATAATATTAAAAATTATTTACAATGATGGAGAAAGAATGTTTTGTATCTCACTCTTTGTACTGCCCGTGTGTGTGCGTCTCTCTCTCTCTCTCTCTCTCTCTCTCTCTCTCTCTCTGCATCTATATGGGTGTATGTGTGTTTGTGTGTATGTTTGTGTGTGTGTATCTGTGTTTATTTATATAGGGAGAGAATATTGAAAGATTATTTTCTTTTCTAACGTAAACAATAATTTTTAAATTTTATAGCTGACGGCACTGGTTATGTATTCACTAACATCTCTCATCATTTTAGTAAAACAAAACTCTGATTGAATTTTTAATTGTCGTCAATTCATGTGTACATTTAAATGTGTGTGCACACGTGTGTATGTGTGTATGTGTGTACGTATGTAGATATATATGTGTATGCGTATTTCATTAGCTCAGTTACATGGTGCGCTATTAAATACTAAACTGAATGCGGTTTATATTGCGCAAATTGAAAAAGAGCAAAAAATCAAAAAAAAAAAAAAAAAAGAAACAGAAAAACGAAAAGAAACGAAACTTGAAAATATCAACGCCCCTACCTCTACAAAAAAAAAAAAAAAAAAAAAAAAAAAAAAAAAAACAAACAGTGCACCCAACAAACAAAATACAGTTAACTACAATTAACACAAACAGACGGATGTGAACGTGTATACGAAAGAGAGCCTTAGAGTAGCAGCAGCGTATGTGTTTTTATATATATAATAGATATCTATACACACACACACACATATATATATATGCATATATATATGCATATATGATAAAATTGTTGATTGTTGTTGTAAAATTAGTGGTTTTTGAATATTGCACAGTTAGCTTTAGTAAATGCCGGACCATTATAAATATATAATATAATAAAAACAACAACAGTAACGCGAGCCCCGATCATACTAATGCCGTAGCATAGCTTATAATTTTAAGCATATATATGTGCTTGTGTTTGTGTATGCGTTTGATTTGGTTTTTCTAGTTTGTCTAAAGCCTGAAATGTATGAAGCTACAAGTTTATTGGTCAATCAAAATATTGATGCGAACATAGCAAAAGCACAAATACAAACGTTTGCAAAAACAATTTCAGCTAATGCTAAATGAACGTATAAACATGTATAAAGAGCGAATACTTGAAAAAAAAAAAATAAATAAATAAATAAAAATAAAAAATAAAAAATAAAAAAAAAAAAACTAAAAATCATATTATACGAAACGCACAAATACAAACCTATCCAACCGCACACAACAACACACATACACACACATATATATGTATAAATATAAAACCGCATACACGCGCGCTGGCATACATGTATATCAGAGCTTATGAACTACACAATTTCAACGTCATTTTAACGTAACTAAATATTTGAAACTCACTGATAGTTTTCTTTTTCTTCTTTTAAGTGTTTTAGATATATATACACATATATATATAAAAATAGAAAAAGAAAATCGGCAAAAACATTTTACACAAAGTGAGAAATAGCATTTTGTGTGAAAACACTAAAAACGCAAAAAAACTATCAATTACATACTTACATAGGTGTGTGTATTAATGTGTATATGCGTAGTATATGTATAGGTATAAACCCCACATTTATTGGCCGGTACAGTATGGCTATCATGATTTTGTAGATACAGTTGTGTGATATGAACGCATACATACTGGGCTTCCATGGTCTTATGACCGACCGAACGGCCGTTGTTTAGCGCGTTAATGGCCAGATGATTGTCAACTATAGCAACAGAGTAAGGCATACTAGAGGTAGTTATTATACGTAGTCGTTTCTGTTGTTGTTGTTGTTGGTATTGCTGTTGTTTCGTCTGTGTTTACAAAACGTACGTACCATTCGCATATGGATGTACTTGGTTTTCTTTTTTGTTTTTATTGTTTTGGTTTTTCGCTACATACATAGCGGCATGCCTCCCAGTCTGCCACACACTCATAAGATTTACGGTTGCCATTAAATACGCTGGCAACTCTTAATAAATTAGTTTTTCTTCATTTTGTGTTGCTTCTGCTGCTGCTGCTGCTGCTGCTGCTGCTGATGCTGATACTGCTGCCGCTGAGATTGTTGTTACTGCCCGATTGCTGCTGCCCCTTTGCTAGGCTATATGGTCTTTAAGTTTATGTCTATCTCTTTGTCCGTTTGTCTGTTTGTCTGTCTTTCATTTCGTCTGCCTGTGCCTGTTTTACTTGTTGCTAATGATTTGAAATTATTTGTCGAAACACTTCTCTCTTCACCCCAAACTAAATTGCAAAAATTTACATGTTTTGTTTTTTTGCTCGCTACATCTGCCAGCATCGCCAACAAACACGAATAAATATTAAATTTATTAAATCGTTTGATTTGCGTCTATGCTATTATATGAACACGGATCCTAATACGATATAAAAATATTTTCTATTACATCGAGATCATCAATTACTCGTTCATGCAAAATGAAGAGCTATGAGATTCTACAACCTATGCTTAACAAATAATTTCTTATTAATGTATGTATGTATTTGGATCAAATTAAAAAAAAAAAAAAAAAAAAAAAAAAAATGCTTTCGAATGCAACAACACTCAGACAACACTTATATCGCTTAAAAATTTCAAAATATTTATCTCAAGCAGAGATCGGGTGATCGAGATTCGGTTTAAGGTGCGCATATTTGCTTCAATATAAATATATGTGTTGTTTTTTTTTTTACCATTTTTTTTCTAATATATTGAACAACAGGTGGTTTTATGGCATCAACAAGCAGAATTGCATAAATGCCTTAGCAATAATGATGGTCAGTTTCTTTTTTTTTTTTATCGCCATGGTGTTTTTTTTTTGTTTTTAATATTTTGTGGGTTTTAGGAAAATTCACCACAAAAAATTAACACCACCAACACTATGTTTAAAACAAAGCAAAAATTAAATTTAGAAAATTTGAAATGGCGTCGTTTTGCAAAAGTAAAATCATCTAAAGACAGTTTACAAAGGCTAATAGAAAAAAAAAAAAGAAAAGAAAAACAAAGAAAAAACGGTAAATTCCAATAATTAATTTACTATCTTCAATTATTTTCTAAAAATAACTTTTCGATCGAATTCATTGCGATCGTCATTTAGCCATGAATTTCTTGGATAATAGACAAATTTTTTGCAAGATTCAGAAGCGATTACAATTTCATAATCTTTTGCTTTATCAGAGCCTTGAGCCTATTTTTTTTTTTCTTGCTTTCTTTCTTTTTTCGGCTTTATCGTATTTAAACGCGAGCACCAGTAATTATCGACTATCGTGGATAAGAACGGGGTATTCCAACTATTGCGGCATAATATGAACAAGAAAGAAAACAAATAAAAACACTGTAGTGAGGCGTGGTCCTTCATTTAATAGTCTAAACCTTGCACCCCTGCAATTATTCATGTAAGGAATTTCAAAATAAGCCTCTAAATGGAAAGTGATACCGAGGACGTGGTCCGATCCGAGGTCATTTTCAGGGGTTAGGTCAAATTGCGGTCGTACAAGGTGGTCGGTCTATCTCGTGTCCTTCTGGCTGTCGCCTTACAATCGCACAACGTGAACGCACCCTTGTGCCACAAGTGGTGTAGGGTATACAAAATTTCTTAATCACCGAAGACTAGACGGCGTAAATACATTTGTAACGAGGAAAGGGACGGATAAAGGACACTTCCGCTTATTGACGACCTCTACAAAAGCTCAGGCATAATTGCTGCACCTGAATTTTTTATATTATGTGGATGGGGCCTTTCCGCATGTCTTTATATGAAGTGCACCGGGCGTTAGGGACTATTTTGTAAAGAGTAAATATGGTATTGCATAACATTCACTCCATTGACAGTTGGTGAACATTATTTATTTACAGAGAGAGAGAGAGAGAGAGAGAGAGAGAGAGAGAGAGAGGAGTTAGGACATAAAGTAGTAAGGTACCTAAGTGATTTTGAGACGAAACAAAAAGCCCGAAACGGTTTAGCTATCAGCAAAGTAGTTAACTTTCTTAAGATACAAACTAGATAGATAGGTAATAAGTGAAGCGAAGTGAAGAGATAATTAAAGAACAACTGGTTAAATTTTCGTTTCCTGTCACCTATTAAGCGGACAATTCAAAATTTAGTATAGTATTTTCGTTTGGGAGCGGGCTTCATTTTTGATGTTAATAAGATGAAATTTGAAATTTTATGGTTCAGTGCATAAAAATTATGAAAGACAAAAAATATTAAAAATAGAAAAAAAAAAAAGAAGAAAGATGGAAAAATACATTTTCATCTTTACATATAGTGTATAATGGTAGCAGAGAGTTGATGAGAAATGTTCAGTGATCGTTGCATGCAACACAATCACCATCAACATCAGCACTCTAGCAAATTTGTGCTAATTGCAGTACATTGCAAAGTCATAAAATATGATGAAAACCAAAACAAAACAAAATCAGCTAAAAACAAGTGAAGAAAACTTGTCTTAATGAAACTTATGATTTGCTGTTATTGTTGGTGTTAAGCGCGTTTCGTTATGCACTAATATTGAATTTCACACTAATCTGCTAATGGCCGAATGCAAGCTCCTTAAATACATACAACGACCATAACTACGTTTTTTTTTTTTTTTTATTTATTTATTTTTTTTTTTTTTGGTATTGTTTTGCATATAAACCGCAATCGCATGCCATGTGGAGTTTAAATGCATTTCAAATGTTATGTTTAGCTATTTTAACCTCAGTTATGTAAAATTAAATTAAATTTTAACTTTTGTTAATATAATACAAAAAAAAAAAAAGTTAAAACGCCGAACCGCTAATATTTTATAAAATTATTAAAGGAAATAATCTCAGAAAGATTATGACTGATACTCCGTTTCCAAGTAAACAGTGATGATATATTTGCCTTGATCCGAATTATTAGCGTGCGCCCAGGCCAAATAATCCTGAATATTAGCGAATCTTTAATAAAAGATCAAATCTCTTGTATGATGTCCTTAGTTAATATTAAAATCGTGAAATATTCATAGGCTTGTGAATATACTGTCAAAGTATTGACAACTTGAGTGCGTATTGAGTTTCAACTTTCGTTTTTTCTTTTCCTTGAATGTTGAGTTTGTGTGGACTAAGCCAACGGGCATTGCGCTCGCTTTTGTATGTCTTAAGGACAGAATATGATGATTATTTGCAATAGATATTAAGGAAAAAGTAAAGCCATTCATTATATGCTGAGGCCAAATTTTGTCAAGTGTGTTAGTAGATTGTAAAGGTGTATATATCGATGTTTTTTTTTTTTTTTTTTTTTTTTGTGTTATTTTATTTACCACGTTTTTCTATTCAAAATACTCCATATTTCAATTTTCCCACTATCTCAATAAATTTGTCTGCGCATACGCTATAATTTACTTTTTAAACATTCCAAGTAAGGAAATTATATTCGATCGATTGAAGGCTTGCTTCTGAGCTTTATAAAGGGGTTGAAAAGAAAAAAATCAAATTTTGCTCCACCATAACATAGGTGTTAGGTCGGGCGTTGCCAATTTTTTCCATTTTCGTACAGGTACTACAGCATCAACCATAGAATAGATTTTCAAATGTTTGCACATTTATCTGCTATAGTTTATGGAGCAAAACAGTACACTGTAAGTACGTTCTTCAAACGGTTTGCCCCATTTTCAATGCCATCATGCGTTCAAAAATTTCTAATGTTTCTGCCAAATTTAAAGTCGATAGTTTGGCTCGATGCTAGTGTTTAAACCAGCTTCATCGGTGTAGTCACAATAAATCGGACATTGTTAATAAGTGATCAAAAATTTGTGACTATGACAGGATTTATTTCAATAAATCACTAAATCTTTTTGGATAATTTTATGAGAATTATATCCTATTTTATGGCAGAGCAACATGCACTGGGATCTAAAGGGTGCTTTTAATTCACCTATCGTCTGTACCGAAGATGGGGCTGATACTAAGAGTTTTGTTCGCAAGAGAAGCTTAAAGAAGGGAAAACACTATCATCGTTTCTATTAAACGAGCCAAACTTCAACGTTCCGGTATGGACTTCAAGACACTATAAGCCCATTAGATTCGCTTAATGTCGAACAGCAAAAAACTAACTCTTTTCGCTTTTCCGGGTCATATGCAAAAACTCGAACGAGTTGTAGAACAAATTCTTTTTGACAGGTAGCGCAAGAGTTGTTAAAAGAAAAACTTAGCGGGAACTAATCTGATGAGTTGGTCGCCTGACAATAATATATAACGTTTTATAATAGATAGTATATCTCTCATTTAGTTCCATTTAAGTAGCCTTTGAAGGTTTATGCCTCATTGCTATGAAAGTTAATCGATTGTCCACTTGGTTAAGTTTAATTAGGATTTTGCCTTTCCTTTAAGACGATGCTGTGATCATCATTAGTTTATTTTTTCTTGTTTGTACGTTTGTGTATCAATAATAAGTTATTGATGCTTAAATTATAAGTTTTAATATGTTACCCTACTGTAAAATATTGTGTACTTATATCTATTTTTATTTCCTCTTAAAACTAGGCTAAGAAATGATTGCATTTTAGCCAGTTAGCAATAAAAAAAAAAAAAAAAACAATCAGAAAAATCATTTAGGACCGAATTATAATCGCATCCTTATCACGCATAAACTAAGTTTTCTGGTTCATCCCTTCCAGAATTTGCAAGTGCGGATGGACGTAGCCACAGATTGGTGGTGTGTCAAAAAAGAATTAAGTCTTTTATGCTGATTTATATATATATATTTATTGCCTTTACTTTTACTGTTATTCTTTCCTTCACAACCCCTCTGCACATGCTTATAAAAATATCGTTTATAAATATTTGATATAAAGAAATGTAAGAGAATTTTGCTAAACGTATTAAAGAAATGTCCGCACAATACACAAAATAATTTTTAATATTCACATGCGGTTTTCATTTTCTACTCTCTGCGATAATAATCATTTCAAAGTTCAGAATGACGATATGTTGACGATGATCAAATCTTAACTGCTCGGCTAATCATAATTCGTTTCCTTGCTTGTGTATGTATGTATGTATGTATGTATATTGTGTAAATGTATTTTATTATATATATATTTATCTTTTACCGAAAGTATTATTCATAAATATATCCTAGAATATCAAACCAATTTCGTGTACGTGTTTATACCGCGTACTATTTTCTTTGAGAACAATGAGGGAAGACAAGAGATAGCTTTAAGAACACAACCTCAAATTAACCTACGACCAAATTGAACATAAAAAATAACAGCAATAACAACAACCGGCAACAAAAACGATACGGCCAACAACTTTAGATATGAAGAGGAAGATCAAAAAAAAAAAAAAAAAAAAAAAAAAAAAAACCGTTCGATTGTGCTTAGAATGAGTTTTAGTTTCTCACGCACTTCAAATTTCAATTGGCAATAAATGTAATGCAAAGCAACACACATTAAATCAATGCACAAAACCGAAATGTTATTAATACTTGTAGAGATAGCACGGCAGAATGGTAAGGACGACGACGACGACGACGAAGCCGACGACGATGAAGAAGAGGCAACGGTAAGCGGTCGTTAGTTGCATATGCAGCGAAAGCTCCGAAAAATTTACTAAATTTCGATAAAAATCCATAAAGTCCTCTTTAATGTTTTATGTTGCTCGTTGGTTTGTTTTTTCAGAGGCTTGGCAATTGCTTTTAAAATATATAAAGAGACTAGCGGGAATAAAAATCGATTGGTTTTTTTTTTTTTTTTTTGTTTTGTTTTTAACTTACACCTTGCCTGGCTGCTTAGAATGGCTGGCTATCGATAGTATCGGGATTGTAGAAAATGAACATCAAATGCACAACACTAACAACAACAAAGGAGAATAGTTAACATCAGCTCTTTAATGTGCATATATAGACAATTGACCAAAGAAATGAGATAAGCATTGAAATGGATGTGAATGCAAGTTTGACAGAGAAGGCAAAGAACAAATGTAAGGGGAGTTGAAAGGGGTGGAGATAATGCGGTGGAGGCGCGCAATCCCGATGTTGTTTTACACACTAACGCAACTAATACATTTATTAGTAATTGGTTAACATAATATATGCTAAAGAACGTAATGAAAATATTTGCAAGAGCCTTTGGTTAAATAACTCTCAATATTATTATGGGGGGAAAAAAAAGAATAGAAGAAAGCAAATCAAACACTTTTTCTATTAACAGAGCAAAATTTTACAATTTTTTTTGCCTTCTTTCTACATTTTCTTCATTCGTAAGTTCCTTTGATAATAGGTTTTCCTAAGTGTAACATTTGTTTATTGCACGTGAGCGCTTTAAAGAGTGTCACTCCCTCTGAAAACTCACACATCATAAATAAACACCTTTACGTGAGTTGCTTCGTTTACTCTTCAAGTCAAATATTAATCGTTTAAGTTAAAAATTTTGATTTGTTTTCTTTTTCATTTTCTCCGAATAATAGAAAAAGAAACGAGAAATTTTTATATACGATTATGTATCTAACGTTCCAACAACTAATTATGAACGCCCTCGAAATTGTTCACCGGTTAATATGTGCTTACATATATTAAGCATTTGTGCATGTTTGCATCCATGTATGCATGTATGCATGTATGTATGTATGTATGTAGGCATGTGTGTGATGTATTAAATCTCAGACATGACAAACTCGTTTAAATCATAGGGGTGGACGTAATATGCTTAGATTGAAAGACTCAAGTTTTTATTACAACAAAACATAGAGAAGCGCAATCAAATATTAAATGGCTTTCGTAAGGCGTTCCAGATGTTCATAAAAAGCAATATTCATACATTCTAACAAAAGTACTTTAATAATTATATGAAGAAATATTTATAAATATTTATATTCATACATGCTTGGGAATCGTATGAAATTCGGATCTGTTTGCCGTTGAAAATCGATATAATCTATTTGTCTGCATGTGTATGCAGAGCATGTCTTTATCTTATTTATCATAAAAGCACTCAGCTATAATAAGTCGTCGTTACACTTTTTGAGAATTGTCGACAATCGTTTGCGAGCTTAACTTGAAACTTGAAAACTCTTTGAGCCCACAATTTTAAGGAAAAAAATTATTTAGCTTAACTTGAAGAGGGAGATAAAAGAAAAGCTCTTTTAAAATTAAGTAAAGTGTGTAAGCCTCAATTACCATACAATACATACAACGCCTATGGTTAATACAATGACTAGGCTAATTAAAAACTATGCGTCTTATGGAATCTTCGAGACATAGTTCAATTAAAAATTATAAAAATTAAATTTACTTCTCTTATATATATACACCCACCCATCACGCAGAGGATGTTTCCTGTTCGCTTAATGCGGTCACGCCCAGAAACGAGTGAGGAAAGAGAAAGAAACGAAATCAGTGGGTGTTTTCTCAATCGGCAACTGAGTACTTACTAGAGCTACGACCGATTTGCAACACTCGAATTCTCGCACGGCAGTCACGATTGTTGCCTACTCGGCTACACATGCCTTGGTAGCCACAATTTGAAGTGACTATATAAGTATTGCTAAACTGCGAGCGTACTAATCTGCATTTAGCTTTCACACGGTCGAGAAGTATTTATAGTGAGGTCGTCGGATTTATGGTCGATTGTCGAAAGAACAACCTTTCTCTTATAGCTAATAGGCATGCAAGAGGGGACAAGGCAAGTCCATTTTAACTTGATCGTCGACTATCAAATAAAATAAATGTCACTTTTTCCTAACGCGGATTTTTCCACAGCAACATCAACAGCATATCATATGGGAGAAGAAAGGCAGGACCCAAGGCTAATACTTTGACTTTGATGAATCAATTCAGAATCTTATGCTAATCTGGAATCATCCTTTGGGCTAGCGCAGACAATGTGCAATTTATGTTGGATAGAGTGACCAAAAATTGAAGCCATCATGTGTATCATCATGTGTATGTTTTAGGCATTGGTAAATAGACCTAACTGCAATATCTAACCTATGAAATAAAGCCCAAGTCACTTGAATATGTTGAATTGTTTTTTTTTTTTTTTGTTGTTCAAATTTTAAAAAGTCTCACTCTTGACGGAAAATCCTTTATATATAAATATATGGTATTGTGGGCATGTTTTTAGTTGGACTGAATTGTAAAATCGATTTAATATGCCAATCTATCTGTACGACTGTTATACTGAGTATTACGAATTGACTCGAATGCGAATTTTTACCATCACCATTATCAGGTAAAGTTCGAAAATCTGCGAAATCATTTTCTAAGTCCATCGCAAACATTCGAAATCTAATAATTTTCCTTCTTTCTCTAAACTACGGTCTTTAAGGACTGTCCAACTTCTAGGTTTAAACTCAAAGTTGATTTTTGTATTCTACATTGGGAAAATCAGCTAAATCGGCTAAAAGGCTGATCCGCTCTATATGAATATATATGGCGTCCATTACCTATAAATTCTGCCAAATTATGTATAAATATATAAATAGATATATAGATTATGTACGCTGTGTATGTATGTTATGATATAGGACCTGTATACCTCTTTTCCTTTTCAAATGACCAATCACTCAGTGGACGTCGCCTGGAAGGAGAGAAGGAGAAGTCAAGAAAGGGAACGATAAGAAGAGGTGGCCGCAGCCTGGTGGATCTGCGCGTCCAAACGGTAGATGCTGCGCTGCGATTTGAATCCGCGAATATTGATTGTTTGTTAGTTGTGGTTCTCACTTACAACACATATTCCATGGTGTGGAGGACTTAAAAAAACCGATACTCCCAACTGAAAATATAACTGCTTTCTTGTTACACTCATGACTTGAATGGACGAACTAATACAGTTCACAAAAAAACATTAAACTTTTCTTATATGGATTGTCTTCTTTGAAAGGATTCCTTGATTTGCTTAAGTGTACCTTGGAACGGATATCGGATTAAATTTGAAATCGAAATGTATTTGAAAAAGTTTACATTGCTTAGAATTTCTTCTTGTTCTTCTTCTTTTGGTTTTCAAATTCCGTTCGTTCATAGAAATTCTCTTAATTTTATTATGTTTTCATTTTTTTTTTTTTTTTACATTTCTTTAACTAAGTAAAACTTCAACGCC
>NW_024005936.1:0-14691 GCF_014805625.2 Glossina fuscipes
TATGCCTCCCACTGCATCAATCAGATGATTAAGTTGAAGGAATTATTAATTCGCGTCACTTTGAGATGAGGATAAATAATTTTTATTATGTCTTAGTTAGAGTTTAAATGCTTAAATTTTATCAGTAAACGGACGCAATACGAAGAAATGCTTAGCTTTGCTAGCTATTAATGAGATCATGAAATGATTATTTGTGTAAGAGTGTAGTGTAGAATTAATTACGTAATTTGTTGAACTTTTTTGCATTTTTATTGTATGTTCGTTTGTATGCTTTTCATTCTTCTTTAAATAGGAGCTAAGTGTACAGCTTCTTTCATGGAACGCTGCATCATTTATATAGGTGAGAATGCAAGTGAATGCGTGAAGACAAACGCTTTTCTTAATTTGAAAAAGGAGGCACTCATTAAATTGATATCATCCGATTATGTAAGTAAGAATTGACACTCCCTCCCTCCTCTCATCGTCCTCACCAGTTGCCGCTATATGTTTAATTATGAGTTTTATTAGTTTTGCCTCGAAGAAGAAGATGTATGGCGTTGTGTTCTGGCTTGGGCTAAAAATCATGCTGGCGTTACGCAACCCACCGCTCATTGGACGGAAGAGGAGAGAGTTCGCGTTTGCCAACAATTATCGGGTGTAATATCGCATGTGCGTCTGCTGCTAATCGATAGTCAGGTCTTTGCCGAAGAAGTCGAGCCAACGGGTGCTGTTCCCATGGAATTGTCCTTGGAACGTTATCGTTATGCTGCTTTACAGCATTCAAATAAAATACCGCATAGCGGAGTTGGTGTTAGCGGTAACGGTAACGTTGGATTTGTAACTCCGAACTGTAATACAATGAACGAAGCCGATAAACGTTTACAACCGCGCCTAACAGTGAACATGTTTCCCGGCTCGCAGATCTTAAAAAATGATAAATTACATTTACAGGGTGTACTGAATAATTGGTGAGTGATTTGTTTTTTTTTTTTTTTTTTTCTTAAAAACTAAAACTAACTGAGATCAATTGTTTGATTATTATTTTTCTAGGTACGGCGTAACGAAACAGATATGGCGTTTGTTATATAGAGCTTCTACTCATGGTTTTAGTCCAACAGCTTTTCATCGTTATTGTGATGGGGTAGCGCCTTGTTTCGTTATATGTTTGGTATGCATATTTCTATTTAAGCATTTTGCTCGTTGTGTCTTTGAAAATATAATTGAAAATGTATAGGGTTCACATGCCGAGATTAGCGGTGGATTCACCGATGTGGCTTGGTCTAAAACGTCTCGCAAAGGTGTTTACATACATTCGGAGCGGGCTTTTCTATTTACTTTAAGTAACAATATCAGTGAGACTCCTCTTAAGTTTGACATAGTTAAGAAGCCCTATGCGATCTGTTATCATCCCGAGTAAGTGTTCATCATATATTTATATGAATGATATAAGAAAATTGAAATGTTTTACATAAATTTTTTATTGTAATACAGCTGTGGACCTATATTCGGAGCTGGAGCTGATCTTTTAATAGCGAACAATTGCAATACCACAAAGGATTCGTATTCAAATTTACCGCATTCGTACGATGGCCCTGGTGCGTCTTATGAGTCCTTGTTCGGCGATTATAATTTCACTATTACCGATTATGAGGTTTACACTTTAGGCTCGCCTTCCGCTACTGCGAATATGATTAACAGTCTTTCGGCTAGCGGCAGTAATCCTAATAGCAATGCTTTAATGAATTCGACTAATGGACTTACACCTAACGTCTCGAATTCTTCATCCTCGTTAGCTAACGCGAACGCTATAAATACAAGTAACGTCATTAATAGCGGCAATAATTCAACAGTGGGCTTGGCCAAAACTAAATATGAGAGATATTGAAGTGAAGCATGAAATCGTTTCACAATTTAACTAAGAATAACATCCAGCAGGTAATCGTGCATTTTGAAAATGTAACAAATGAAGTATTAACAATAAAAATATAAAATTAAAAAAAAGTAAGCTTTTGCATCCTTTCAAAAAGTTCGTAACGTAACGTAATTCGTTCTTTTTTTTTTTTGTTTTGTTTTTTTTTTTTTTTTGTAAAACAAAAAATTCTTTCTTACTTTAAATGAATGGTATTTGCATGTTTGTTACTCTAATTTTTTAATATTTATTACTTCGTGTTTTAGTTGTTTGCTGTTGTTACTTTTTATTCGAACAATGTGCACAACCGCAGTCAGACAACAGCAACAGCAACAGCAATAGCAATAGAAATAGCGATAGCAGCAACCAACCCAAAAAAAAAAAAAAAAAAAAAAAAAAAAAGTAGAAGAAGAAGAAGAAGAAAAACAAAAAGGCGTTTTATTAACTAAATTATTTTATATAAACATGCAACACTTTGTTATACATTTTGGTAGCGCAAACATTGCATGCGATGCTCTTGATATGTTCTCCAACTTGCATGTATATGTATATATGTATATATTTAAATGGTGCTGTGCTGTGCTGTTGCTGCTGCTGTTGCTGCCGCAAATGATCACGATGATGACATGAAAATCAGGTGTTGCTTGTAGGCGACATGGAGAGCACATGAACAGCAACAATCAGCTGAAGACAAACGAACGAACATAAACACAGACATAGTGCAGCAAAAGGAAAAAACAAAAAAAAAAAAATTGAATCATAAAACAGGTGGCAATTTATGGTGAAACAATGAGCATTCGTTTTAAATGTTAAAACGGGTGCAGAAGGAGACAACAGTTTAGCATGAGTTCGCTTGAAGAGCAAAAAGTTTAGAAACGCCTTACCAGCAGACCAAAATCATTTGAAATGCATTATTTGCTTGTTTGTTGTTAAAAAAAAAAAAAAAAAACAAAAAAACAAAAAAACAAAAAAAACAACACCAAATCATCTCTAAATGCGACACTATTCTTAGCATAACATGCTACGTAAATCTAATCATTTTATTGAATAACATCTTAACGTAACATGCAGCCATGGACTTGGACGCTTATACGAGTATAAAGATAGCATTTATTATTCATAAATACAACAATTTTTGAAAAGATCTTAAACGCCAACTATTTCTTCCTTTATTAGCCGTTCTATATATATATATATATATATACATAACCATATCTACGCCATAAATACTACTCCGCGGCAGAAGATGATTTGTTGTACTATGCGCCCGTCATGATATGTATGATTTTTGTTTGTGTATGTGTGTGTGTATTTTACATGGCATGGAGGTATATCGTGACTGATCATATGAATTCCGGCAACTAACCATAATATTGCGTTTATGCAATTTCTTTCGCTTACCCAACCTTAAATGCTACGCATAATCTATGCGTCACGCCTAGACAATACCCTTTTTTTTAGCGGTAATCAAAAGCTTTTGCGGACCAAGGATTTAGCAAACGATAGCAAGAGTTTTCCTTGACTATATCTGCCGTATTTTATCCTTACTTATATAGTTAACTCATATCATTCTCTATCTCTTTCTAGCTTGCTAGACTGGCCTTTTACTTTTCAATGATATTCGTTACCTATTATAATTTCTAAGAAAGTCATCAATCAGTTTAAAACACAAAAGTAAGGCGAGGGAGGTAGTGAGCGATCGCAGCCTGGAAGGACTGAGTCCGATTGACAATCGTTGAATGCCTAAAAGCAAGACCTATCGCGCTCACTTGATAGTTAGTCAGTTTAACTTGATTGTTTAGCTTGGAAGAAAGTCGCGTTCGTTTTCAAGGTTATTTTAAATGCGATTAAAGTAAGCTTGAAACTATGGAACCATTCCGACAATGACTTTTTGGAGGACCTTAGAAATACTTGTACCAAGTTTTATGATAGATTACTTCTTACTACGTGGCCCGCTTCCCGAGAAGATGAATGTACAGTAGGATATAATTTTATCAGTTGCGCTTTTTTAAATTATCGTAGAGATGATGGATCCTTCCAACAAGTGATGTTGAATGCCATTTTTGGTTTGTCAACATGCAATACTAAGATCGCTTTGACATTTCTTAGATAAGAACTAGGATCCATTCGCCGATTACGTGAATTTTCTGAACAAAATTATTCTCAATGGAGGTGAAAATCATTTGTCCGAATATGTAAACAAGCAAACTCTTCGCACCAGCGATTCCCAAAACGTAATAGAAATAGTTGAAAACTTTCTGCATCTACAACGTGAATGATAGTTCGGTGACTATCATTCCCTGCCTGTGTAGTTGGGTTGTATTTTTTTCGAAAGCATTTCGCTATCGAACAATGCTCACCGAATTTTTCAACAATCATATAGTGAAACAATCACCCAATTGCGAACGATACAAATTGTTGAAAGACCCAATGTCCGCAAAGAGGTAAGAACTTCGAAAAACAAGTCAGTACTCGCGGATCCAAAACTCGACGCGGTGAAGTTTACTTTGGTCGTAGCTACAGTAAGTGTTCAGTCGATCGAGCACACAGACATACTAGGCTGCGGCCACCTGTCTTTATCTCATTACCTTTCCTCACTTATTCCTCTTTCTTCTGATCGTCAATGTACTACACGAATAGGAGACGATCCCGAAATGATTGATTATTTAAAAGAAATTAAGAATGAAAAAAGTTTATGTTACTTACCCTGTAAGTGTAGTCTGCTCTGAAGACTTTTCGCAAATCCAATTCAGAACACTCTGCTCTGAATTGCTTACAATTATTGGTATTACGGGGACCAAATTTAATGCTTTGCAGTACGCAAGTCTCTGTATCCATCCAATGCTTATTTTATAACGAGCTGCACTTGCTTGTACGGATTGTTCTCTATGTGTTAATCGTGTAAGCGATGGGTTAAGGTTTGGGTTTTTTTTTTTTTTTTTTAAATGAATGCGATGATTATCTTATAGCCTGATACGTTGCGAAGGACTATATAAAATTTGTAAAATAAATAAATAAATAAATAAATAAAATTTTCAAGACAATAGATACAGTAATTTAAGCATTCAATGAAACATGTCGGGGACACGTCATTTTAGCCAATTAGGGAAAAAATCAAACCTATTGACATAAAGATAAAATTGAATAAAACGTAATGAAAATCGTCAAAACGACGCCCATTGAAAAAGCGAAGAAAATCTTCGCTTCTCTTTAGTGCTTTTTTTTTATATTTTTTTTGTTGTTTTTAATTATCTCTAAAGTCAATCTGTGTATAGCTTACGTTTTTGTTTCTTTTAATAGAAATTTTAATTGAATATTATTTTTATATTAAACACATTTATCTAGTAAATGACCTCTTATCATAATCTTATCTTCTAATGCATGATTTTCATTTCATTTCGTTGCTTTGCTTCGCCATATCGTTGTTATGCTGTTATGCTGTTATGCTGTTGTTGCAACATTTTAAACCTAACAATTATGTAATAAATCTTTTTATGAGAAACAATAAATTCAATTAAATTCCGAAATGTTTGTATTAATATAAATATAAAGGAAAAACAATATGAAAACACGTGTTTTGCGCTATGCTTGCAGCGCATTCATCTGCTTTTCTATTGATGTTATTCTCTTGTTGTTAACTGATATCAGGCATACACAACCGAACACAACAACTGTCAATCGAGCTATGCATTAATATTTAAACACTTGCATTCATAAAATTGTTAGAACTTTAAAATTTTTCATTGAAGAATAAGTATCATTAGCTCTATGAATATAAAAACAAAGAGTTAAAGCGATAATAGTAATAATAATAATAATAAAATTGTAATAATAGCAACAGCATATAATGATAACAAGAAGAAGAGTTCAAGGGTTACTTAATAAAATACGCAGCGAAGACGACATCACAATCGATTGATAAACTCAATGAAAAATGCAGTTTAAAAATTTATTCTCGAATGTGTACGTACCTACGTCCGTTTGTTAAGCTTTTCAAGTCTTTTAACAGTCAGCGTCTGTATTTTCGTTCGCCTTAACAAAATCGCGGTTGCGATCTCGAAAGTTTATCTAATAATATGAAGAGCTTTTTTTGTACCTTACACTACGGTATACTAAGTTAGTGCGGATATCCTGTGCGGAACACCTAGATGAGCTTAAAGTAGATTCATCTTTTTTATTTCATTAATCAATTCGGAATCATTTTCTGAATCATTTTCTAAGTTTGTCTGTCCGTCTGTCCGTCGGAGGTTTTTTGTCGTGACAAAGACAAACGTTCAAAGACAAATGCTATAGAAAATGCTTCGAATCGGTTTACTGTTTTCAACATTTTTTCGAAAAAACTCGCTGTGCAATTATATTTCGGTACTCGAAATCGATATGCGAAATTTGGGTCGGCTGGCGAAATTGGTTGAACTTCCTGTCATATGATCGTTTACACAAAAACTGAAGCTTTATACGGTAATAGGATATAATTTTTAATATTTTACAATGAAAATTAGAAAACAACCTTATCGACTATGGGTCACTTAGGTTCAATTTCTATGCACGCCACCACATATAAAGATTCTCATTAAATGTAACCTTTTATTGGCCCAAAAAGGTCTAATTGTCAATGTTTTATTATGAAAATTAGTTCATGCTAGTAACTTGAGATAAAAATGAAGTGGACCCAATTTGAATACCATGGGTCAATTTTTTGAATCGCACTTCACATAAGATTTCTCATAAGTAATAAAATTCTTAGTAAATAAATTAAGTCTGCTAAATTTGGAACACGTCGTATGATATTTTGGACATCCTCCGATAGGGGGATTTTCATGACAAGTATGCCTTCGCATGGAAATATTGTGCAATTTTTTGTGTATTACTATCAAAACGTGTGAATAACGTTACTAGGTGAAGTGGTGTAGGGAATTTCGTTTTTTATAAGCAAAAATAATAAGTAAGAACATTATAGTGCGGCAAGGCTGGCCATTAAATACCCTACGCCACATTGTCTAACAAAATTCTTATTTTTATTATAGGACACAAAAATTATGCGTCGTTTCTAAGTAAAGGCATATTTTCCTTGTGCGCGACCTAATATAGTACAAGTTTGATCCTTACATACGATAGGATCCAAAAATAGATGTAAATGGTTCAAATTTTCTAGAGTTCATTTTTGCATGAAATTACTATAATATTATGGGTCAATTTCCATCAACACTTGTCAAAACTTAGACTTTTCTGCTTTATTAAGGATTAATTTTCGTGAAAATCGTTATTAAGATATAGATTCCAAAATTAGGACCAGATTCTAAAGGTCTAAATTTGGTATAGCTATGATCTGATTTTCATCATGAAGCATTGAAAATTCTATCTTTTTGTCAAAATGGACTTTAGTTTGCGTTATATGAGAGTGAGTTCAAAAATTGCCCGAGTCGGTCCAAAATTTTCATAGCAATTTTGTACGCCGAAATACTACTGCTTAGACACTTTCACTTTAGACATATTTTGAAAATTGTACATTTTATGGGGAGTGGTCGAAAAAGTGGAACGATCCGAACTATTTTCGATGGCGTTCGTCCTTCGATCAAAGCATGCCATTGTACCAAATTTCATCAAAATATCTCAAAAATTTCCACTTGTGGGTTGAACATAATACCACATGACAGACAGACGGACCGACAAGGTTTGATCGATTCAGAATATGATTCTGAATCGATTGGTTCAATAGAAGATGGGTCGGAAGCCATTCGGTATGTTACATACGTCCGCACCCTGTACCACAAGAGGTGTAAGTGGTGTGGTGTATAAATAGCCCTCATCACTACGGTTTCTTTTCAAGTTTTTGTAGTAATCATGTTTAAGAGCAATAAATTTTATCAGCAGGCCCACCACGTCTTTCTCCATTTTTCCCTCGTCACAGTTCTATCTTAACGATAAGGTAATAGCTGATCCACATTTTTCAAACGTTGTGGCTTATCTGCTGCAGATATCCTTATATTAATGACATTAAAATTCGAATCTTCATTGCAGTCAGATCTGAATTGTATAAGGAAGGCTTTGGAAATTTCCAATTTTATTCAGCGCATTTTAAGCCATTTTAATGGAAACTCTGTACTGTTGGTTTTGTTGAAAAAAATTCTTACTGAGTAACGGCGCTTCCTTTTTAAATGTTTTGATTACATTTTACCAATCATTTGATGAAAAAATATTTTGAAATTTTCTCGCATCTGACTGGCATGACTGCAATGGCAAAATCTGAATGATTAGGCAAATAGCTGAGTCTATATTACCAAAAAAAAAAAATCATTTTGTCCACAACAAGTTTGAACAAGTTTTAATAAACTTAGGACAGCAGATAGCGGACACCCGAAATTATAAATATATAAATTTTGCTCATAACAAGCTAGGGATGTGGCCAGTTTAGGAAAGGACAAAGCATTTTTCAAAAGTCGAAAAAAGGTCCGAGCATATTTCCTGATGCTGGTGGTTCCCTTTTAATTCCAGTCATCTGATCATATAATTCTCTCCCTGACTCTCTGATCATTCAATTTTTATTTGCAAAGATGCATCAAAGCATGGAGTTAACCAAAATGGCCGCCAAAATAAAAAATTATTTAGTGGCGAATAACATGTCAACGTTTAATGGGCTTAATCTTCATCTTTTAGGAAAGTTATTATGAATATAAACAGTTGTGCGTATACCACTGACACCTACATTGAAGATATTCCAAAAAGTGAAATCATTTTATGCCATGAACGGCTCATTCACCAAAATTGTTTCCTTCAAATTTCTTTGACTGTACAAAGCCCTTCTTGTTTGTCACAATCTGATATATACGGTTCAGTTTTATGCAACGACCTCATTATTTGATTCAACTCTGTTTCGCTGAACTTTGCCCATAACTTTGCTACCCAACAGTTTAGTGTTTGGCCTTGCGAATGTATTTAGCGAATTATCGGTTCGGGTATGAAACATTTTTTCCATTGTCACTTACCGTTGAAGCAGCTTCCAGCAGAATCCATAAGACGTTGATGTGTACTACATGAGTAGATGCTGTAACCAAACTTAGTTTGCTCCAATTTAAATTTTCATGCAAAATAGTCCTTACGGTACCTTTCGATATCTTTAGAGACCCTCAACCTTAAGAATATCTTTCGCAAGTCAATTTTTTGTTTAGCTAGAAAAGTTTTCAGAATTTGATATAAGCATCGTTATCGGTATCCATGCGATGCCATCGTTCGTAGTCAGTCAAATTTCAGCGAAATCGTTCTTTTCAATCGAGAAGAGTTGCCATACAACGTAACTTTGAATGATATTTTTCCCCATCGAAGAGCAATGTTCACGCAAGACATGAGGGACGGATTTTTCCGCCTTGTTGCGAATAACGAAAAGTAGCGTATCGCTGTAACTCGTAAACAAATGATCGAAATAATATCAAATTTTGATAGTCGTTGTCTATGTGTCAGATCCGGCACTAACTAAAATGATATATTAGTGTATCGTATAAGATCATGATATTAGGGCAGTGGTTTTTTGTTTGTTGTTCCCCATTTATTATAAAAGTACAATCTGGTGAACGTTATTCATCGTTTCTATTAAACAAGATAGGCATTCATGTTTTGACAAGTGTAACTCGTAATTATTGGCTTATTAGGCTAATTATGAGGTCAATCTTGACGCCACTTACTCCGCATTGCGTGTTGATCTTTTCACGTTTATTTTAATCTTTATTCTATGACGGCGTCGTTAGTCCGAATTTTATATTACAATATCGGATAGTATATCTTCTGCTTGGCTTCATTTTTGTTCCACTTTCCTTGTTGCAACTCTAAATTGTACTTTGACAGTGCTACTGAGACGGAGTTTTGTCGGATCTTGAAATTGTGCATGTTATGTATTTATGGGATTGAAGAAGCAAGAAATGAAAGAAGCTAGATTTATATATATATATACGTATATATATATATCCACGAGGTATTTAGAATAACTAGGATTTAAGTGTTTTCTTATTTGTGGTTGTGTTAGACTTAAATCGAATTCATTCCAAATTAGTTGTATACCATGTACTGTAACTAATTGGCTTTACGTGAGTAAATGATGTCGATTCGAAATCGAAATGTGGTTTCAATGAGACAGTGCCACAACATGTCATATCTCTGGTGACATAATCAATTCATTGAGACAAAAGTTCAATCGTGCCACGCCATCTCTCGAAATGTTAATCAAAACGGGTCATTTTTGGTCTGGGATCATGTTAAATAATTATACTTTTACTTACCTCAATTCATAATCACAATTATACGAATTTTATATAAAATTTTACTCCTCCCAATATTGATTCAGTTTTTAAAGTACACAAATATTTACGACATGAAATCAAATCAGGATTTTCTCTACTACAAAGTGCAATAACAAGCTTGCATAAGAGACGACATTTCAATAAACTAACGCAGTTAACGGTTAGGTAAAAATTTGTTTTATTTTTATCAAGGTTTGGTCATCGCTTAAGCTAAGATCAAAACCCAGGAAATAAAAAAAAAAATAAAATAGAAAATACGAAATTAATGAAAAATATGCACAAACTAAGCACAACCATCGATCTATCTTCTTAGAAGGAAAAAGCAACTAACGAATATGCGTTATCTTCGTATGCGGGACACAAGTGCGCACAAATCTATTCACCTGTCGTTTATCCAAACCTCTACTCTATATGTATATATGTATGTTTGTGTGTGTGTGTAGGGGTCTAGTGTTTTCTTGAAAAAAAAAAAAAAAAAAAAAAAAAAAACGAAAAAAAAAAGTAAAAAAAAAAAAAAATTCCTCAGAAATTGCTTAACCATAAAACAAACGGCCAAAAAGCGAAATATGCACAATATCTGCAGAACAGAACTGAACTAATGCAAAATATGGTCATGGAGGTCATCACACCACACGTGACCTCCACACGACGATGTCGATGATGACGACAACACAACAATAACAACAATAATAATAACAACAACAACAATAATAATGACGACGACGTTCTTTTCGGTATGTAACATACTATGATGTGAGCATATGTTAGCTAAATAATAATATGTGGATGTGGATATGGATGTGGATGTGGATATGGATGTGGCATCGTGCGCGATTATGTTTTTGTTGTGAGTGTCTTGAGAATTTACAGACCTAATGCTTCTTCCTTTCGATCATTGCTGCTGCTATTGTTGTTGTTATTGCTATTGTAAATGTTTTATTGATACGTATGTGATCGATCGATTGATCATTTTCTTGTTCATAGAAAAAGTATGAAAAATAATTGAAAAAAGTAGGAAATTTTTTTTGTCTTTCGTTTTGTTTTCGGCTGGTCAAGGTATGCTGCGGTTTTAGGTAAATTTAATTTAACAAAAAAGAAAAAAAATAATAAAAAAAAAAACGAACAAAAAATGTGCAAAAAAAATTCAATTCAATTTTTCGTTTATGTGTCGATTTTCTAACCAACAAAAAATTTCGTTGAGGAAATTCAAAAATTATTTTAATAGAAATGGGTAAAGCTATATAGAAATGCGATCAATAAGCATGGTAACCAAGGTCAGAGGGCAATATAAAACAAAAAAAAAAAACAAAAATTTTGCGCGATCGCATGTCCAATAAGTGGGTACTTGTTGGAGAGTCGTAGAGAACAACTTTTCTTATTTCTATCACCAAGGATTTTTCCCTGGTCTCACCTGCTGTCCTTTAATATTATAAAAAAAGTAAACTGAAATTCAATAAACCTCACACGATTCCCGTTCCGTCGGCTAGAAAAGGTTAAGCGATAAATTATTGAATATAAAGTTGGTCGTATTACAACAACAAGTAGTGGGTAACGTTTAAGTTTCGTAAATGAGATGCAAAAAAATCCCCGCGATGATATCGAAGATAGATTATATCGAATATTGAAAAAGTCGACCTTGCAGCGCAAAGGGTCAGGATGCAAATATCGGCATTAAAGTCAGAGTTTTTTTAAAAAAAATGGGGCATCATTCTCAATATTTACCCCAACAAATGTTAAACGAAAATTGGCGCACATAACTTAATTTGATTGGATTGCTCGACTAATACAAAATAAAAATTTTGCAACAAGAACCAAAAATGCTATTTCTATAGGATAAGGCATTAATATGGGATATGATTTCGTTCCACCCGCGAGATTTGGCCCTAACTGACTACTATCTATTTGCAAATCTTAAAACATGGAACCGACAAACGGTTCGCGCAATTGCCAATCTATTTGAAAAATCGCATTAACTGGCAGCAATTTTCGATGCATTGAGGTAAATAGAGATTAAGATGAAGAATATTTTGTAATTTTGGCAAAAACTCAATGGTGTTGCTATTGATTGGTTGGCTGGGAAAAACACACAATTCGCACTTTGTAAGCAATTAAGAAAATGCATTAAAGTATAAGATATGATTGGGCTTATATAATAACTATATCAATCATTGTTGCCTATGACCCAATAAAATATATCTATGTCAACGGTATTGGTTTGTAAGATGCGACATAGGAATAAATGTTGTTTAAAGAGACATAAAGTTTCCTATTTCTCTACAGGCATAGAGATAGTTATGTAAGGCAAATATGTGCTTTGAACTTTTTCGGGAAAAACTTAACACTTTCACTCTAGCCTGGAGCAAAACTGACGCATGATAGTAAAAATAAGAAAAGAAAATAATTTCGGGCAAATGAGTTCTTGCATTATTCGCTCTGATCAGGATTGCATATATATTTTTGGGAATGGTAACGTGCCTTTTAAATCAATCTTTTCTGCCCGAAGGTCAAACTTCAAAGTCAAATTATTTTTAGAGCTACACTAAAGTGCTGCTTAATGAGGATAGGAGGCTGACGAGAAGGATGTACGTATCATTGCTGAGCTAGCTAGTTCGGTTGATGTGCTGGTGGGGGCGAAGGGCGGTGACTTTCGCACACTCTTCAGGCATTTGCACCTAAAAGAGTAGCACATACTTGAACGAATACGCGGACGGATGAAACTTAACCTACTAACGAGCATGCTCCAATGCATGCATGGGCCTTTCATTACCCATCCTCAGGTCCGCAAAACAGCAAAACAAAAGCCACGTTAAAACGCTATCTCCTACTGCTGCCAATTCTCCCCGTGCGCGAACTTAACAATCTAAGTATTCTTATCTATTGCATTCTTAGCATACAAAAATTGCTAAATCGAAACCACAAATTACAGAATATCCGAGGCTTGTTTCCAACGATTAATTTACACGACATTTGTCAAATCTGTCAAGTCTTCTATGATGGCTAAATGTAGTTGGTTGGCGGGAAAGTTCTGTCGCATTCCATTTCCCGGAGATAATTTCGGTTAATTGTTAAGTCAAAGCTAGAATGTGTCAGGTTGGTTCTTCTTCTTATTCAGCGTATTTCTCGTGGGACATAAGAAGACTATTTATTTATTTATTTATTCATTTATTTATTTTAATTCTACTTACACATGAAACTCAACTAAACAAATAACAGTCGAGTTCAATTGGCACTTAAAGCAAAACTTATACTAAATTAATAATAAAACTTAGTATAAGTACAATAAAACAAATAAGAAGGAAAAATAAAAAGAAAAAAAGCATGTACACAACCAGCATAGAGCCACACTTGCAACCGGTACAGGACCAAATTGCAAATTGCAAACCCCTAAGCCATCGCAAACATCCATAAGCCTGGCAAACCGATAATACTTAACAATAATTCATTTTCGAATCGTACCGACTTTTAAGGATAAAAGCTAGTTTAAGTAAGGCATAGGTAAATCGCGCGTATTAAGCAATGTTGCTTTAATGGACTTTAAAGAGTCCGATAACGAGAATAAGTGATAGACGTCATTTAGGTTCTTGCTCTACTAGTCTGAGCGGATTAAACAGCTCATAATTATATTTACACGGAGTAAGCTTAACCATGATAAAGTGCCTAGAGAAGCGGTTAGGGACATTAAAGCTTATTTCACCAAGCAATGAAGGCGAGTAAATAGCACCATTTATTACTTTGATTACAAAGGAAACGCCAAGAACAAACCTACGTTTGTCAAGAGACAGAAAAAGATTCAACAGAAGCAAAAGATTTTCGTAGGGAGAAAGAGAGGCAATCGGATCCCAACCCAAATTTCTAAGGGCAAACAGCCAGAATTGCTTTTGAAAAGATTCAATTGACTATCTGCAATATCTTGCGTTATCAGTTAGTTGCAAAGTGCAAAGCGAATATAAAGCGGAGGGCAATGCATTTCTTATAGCTTCTCGGATAAAAGCATAGCAATGGTTCCTTGTCAAAACCTATTCTATGTGGCACGTTGGGAAGTTGGGAGTTGTAATTGTTCGAATTTGCTGAAAATGATGAGAGCTCAAGTGTCTCAAGAAGGAGTACCGACCTGATCGATAATGACATAGTTCATGGTCCATGGTTTGAGAGTTACCCCACGCCTCTAATCAATCACTTTGCAAACGCAAACGAACTCAGCATACACTGTTCGAATGAAGAGGAGAGCACACCATAAAACCATCACTTTTCGAAAATTTTATTTAAAATAATAAATCTGATTTACTAAATTAATTTTTTTTTATTTATTTATTTTTTTTAAATTCAGAGAGCTCCGTACAAAAATGCTCAACAAATTGATGACAGATCGAATGAAATTATCTCAATTTTTCAAGTCTGATCAAAAATGTATAACGTGACTTTTGTTTTTGTAAAACAATGGAAAAATTTGAATATCATCTCTGGCGTTACACACACACACACACACACACACACACACACACACACACACACACA
>NW_024005936.1:15091-19934 GCF_014805625.2 Glossina fuscipes
TGATGAGGTTTAAACATTGTTTATGATAGTACGAATTGTAACCTTCTAAAGGCTCAATATTTTTTCGATTACCTAATATACACATATGCATAGAGATATTCGTGGTAGTTTGAATCTAATTAAAATACACATAAGTTCGTTAAAAGAAAATCATTATAACAGACAAAGTTATGGAATTCATTAAATTTCATATTGTGCACAATTTTTTATTAAGATTTAATCTTAATTTGTTTCGAGATGAAACAGCAACAAAGTTCTTTTTCAAGGTTCTCCCCTTCACACATACATACACAAACACACACACACGGGCTCGCGCGTTCTCGCTCTCTCTCTCTCTCTCTCTCTCTCTCTCTCTCTCTCTCTCTCTCTCGCATATATAAACAGTCGTGTGTTTATTCTCATCATCATCATTATCGCCATCATCATCATCATCATCATTATCGTCAGCGTCATTGCTGAAACGCTGTCATCTTGAAAGCGAAACAAAATTTGCACCATTTTTAAGGTATAAATGATAAATTTTGATAAAAACAAAAGCAGCAGGAGCTCGCTGAGCATTGCAGTCGTGATGGTAAAATTTAAAACTGAAGGAAGGTAAGCGATGATAATAACGATGTTGCGATTTCAGATTTAGATAAAAATTAAATTAGTGCAGAAATACAAACACATATGCATACGATGCATCATACCTTTATTATATAAAGTTAGCGAATATGTAGCTCAACGCTCAACGTACATGACAAACGGTAAATAAATTTTTTCTAGATAAATGCAATAGAGCTGAGATTTTGCGGTAGCAAGCAAGTTGGTAGATTTGATTTTAATTAAAATTTATTTAAATTGATTCAAATTCTTTACTACTTTATAACCTCAACTGTCATATATTTCGATTCTTCGATACAATATGATATCAATGTTTGCCATTGATGATGCTAATGCTGATGCTGTCACGATTGTACATACGAGTATTTATTAATTTTTACGATTTTTATATGTATGTCTTTTTAAAAATTTTATTTGCGTATTTTTATTTATTTATTTATTTTTTTTATTTATAAAATTTTATTATTATTATTTTTTTTTTCATTTTTTTTTTTTTTTTTGTTTTCAAACCTTTATTTAAGTTATGTTTTGCGCAATAGTAGAAACAGCGTTACTTACTTTCATATATCATGGTATGCACAGGCGTGGATACACCATCAGAAAAAACTTTCGACCAACCAACTGTTATCCATACATATATTGTACACATGTTATATATGCATACATATATGAATATGTGACACAGCTGTTTCTTAACACAATCCAAAGTGACAAACGTGTGTTTTACTTTTCTAGAATGATCTAAGGATGCATTTGTAAAATCTATTCCAATTGATGTCAGATATTTACGAGAAAAAAAACCTTGGACTATGGTGGATGCTGTGTTCAGGAGCAAAGGTGTCAAGAAACTTATTAAAAAAAACTAAAAATGAATATATTTACTTTTAAAAAGTATACCAATAAGATTGAAATGATTTACAATAGAGTGCATTACTGGCATTAAATCGCATCGGACAATAGTTTAATCGCTTTAATACTGAAGAATAATTGTCAGGCTTAGACAATACAACTTATTAGGTGGTTGCATGCGACCATGTTTTTCCCTTGAAGAAGGCCTTTTACTGAGGAAAATTGATACAATATACATTAAGATAAATAATTTTCATCATTTTCTATAACTTTTTATCATCTTCCTGGCCATTCAGTGATATCGTGTCGAAAGAAAGATATTCGTTTGGCAGCGATCATTTTTATACGTCTTCGGTGTTTCGAAATCGTGTGGTGAACAATGTTGGCTGTGGCAGAACTTCCCATTCAAGCTGCAGCGGTGTATTCTTCGCAACTGTTGCCACTGTTGTATGAGTGAGCGTTGTCGCGCTCGTTCAAATTATTCAATTGATTTCGGTATATATGCGCAGTAACAGTTTCATTCCGTTCGAGCGCTTTGTAATACACTTCACCGTGCTGATCCCACCATGTGGACAGCAAAACTATATGATCATGAATATTTCGACTCGGTGTCGATTTGGATGGCTCTCCTGGACTAAGCCAAGATTTTTCGCACTCGAGATTGTCATAATCGATTCACTTTTCATCGCCAGTCGTAATACGTCACAGAAAACTTGCCTGTTTTTGCCTGACAAGCAATGAAAGCAAATGAAATGAATGACTGTCGAAAATGCAATTTTGAGCTTTCCATGATTAGCGCCTGTACACCCAATGGAGAACCGTTATTTTATGTAGCGAAAGGTGCTTCACATTGCTAATTTCTATGAAACAGACGACGCTTAGCAATAAAATCGTTGAAAACTCGATAAAATTATGAGTTGCTTCACCCAAACAACCTCGTGCCCGGGTAACATTGCAAGTAACAAGAAGGAAGGTATTTTACCTCTAGCCGGGTTGCTGGAGGTAAAATACCATAGGTAACGATGGTGAATATTCTGATTATTATTAAGTTACATAACAGGTATGTTTTAAATAGACTTGAATTTATTTGCACACCTAGCAAAACCCGTCCAGGTAAGCTTAGGAACTCTAAACCTGGAAGGTTTCTATTGTCTTTCCTATAGTCACTTGAACGCTTCTTATACCCTACATCACATATGGTACAAGCATATATTCAGCTTGTGCGGATGTCTACAACACCCAGACTGACAAGAAGATAGATCTACCTTTTGTAATACCGATCGATTGAGAAATTGATTTTCAAACTGTCTGTCCGTTTTATTTGCTTGCGTTCAACTTACAGACTGCTTGAAAAGTGGTTAGATGAGTGATAGTCTTAAGCAAAGCGGTGTAGGGTATTTAATAGTGGGCCGTATTCCTCTATGCTTGCTTTAATTGAGAACTTATTGTCTGTCAAATTAATGCTGCAACTTTTATGACTATCTCTCTAACTCTTCACCGACGGGAATATCGGTCACAGATCGCGCTCGTCGCCAGCTTTATTTCGTGTTTCTGTGCTGAGCAAAGCGTTTAATTCTGCCTCAAGAGTAAATAAAAACTGGTATGTAAGTGTCGGTGGCAAAAACGCTATTACAATGGAGTATTGGCCGGTAAGGCGTTAAAAACGATCAGTTGCCACAAGTGAGAAATGCTTTCGTAAAATACGACAGCGATAGTTACGATTTCTAAGTAGTTTTCTTAATTAGCAGAAACTATTGCAAAATAAATTTAGATCTTATAAGGAATTAAACGGAACTTAGGTAATAGTATAACGGGTCTTTCAAACGACGATGTCATTTTAAGTCAATCACGCGCTGTTGAGTCTGCCCTGCTGAAAATAAATGCCTATAAATGGTATCGTAACGGCCTAGCCGAAAAAGTGTGGACCAAAAACGACATTGAACTTTTACTCGTTGCAGACCTTTGCATGTATATGTGCATCATGCCCCGGAAAACTTTTTAGTCTTTACTTGTCGAATGCCTCGGTAATGAGTGTTATTTCATGACGAACGTTGCAAGTCCCTGTATTCACTTGAATTTGTAGCTGCGACGTGGAGTGTAGGGTACTAGTTATTTGAGTTTTCACGAATTTTAAGCTTATTTTCAAGTTCAGTTTTAATTCACTTCCTTGCAAAATCAGGTGCTTTAAAATCAATAAAAGACAAAGCAAGACGAAAAATTCCTACGAGATTACTTTGTTAAGCGTGGCGGTAAAAAAAAAAAAAAAAATGAAAATAAAATGAAAAAAAAAAAAACAATAAAATAAAATGTACTTTTGATCTTAGACATAAAAATTCTCTTTCTTTCTGCATTTCGAAGCAGCCGTTGGCTCATGCCATACCGACCAATAAGTAGAAGTGGCGGCACAATTAAAACGAAAAGTAAAGCTTAACGCGCAAGTGTGCTATGAACGTGTGTAGAGTTCACGCATTTTTATATGGTGGCGGTGGCAAACCAAAAAAGGACAACGAACTAAGAGAAGATACTAACAACAACAAGAACAACAATAACAATAATAATAATAATAATAATAATAATAACAACAACAACAACGGTAGCATTAACACACCATATATGGTGTGTATACATACAAACAAACAGGCGAACATGTGTAACTTAATGGTCAGCAAGCAGTCAATGCTTGATAGTTGGCAGTGCTTAGCTAAAAGCACGCGTACAACTTGAGCCACACTTGCGATAAACAAAACCGAAAAAAAAAAAAACAAAAAAATGTAAGAAAAATAAAAAAAAAAATATAAGTGTTAATTAGCGCTTAAAGTTAATTGTTAACAACTAACATATAATACAAACATACGCATATGAAATTTTTCCCTTAAATAATATGCACTGAACTAACTCTAACTCTAAGACCTTACGAAAATCGGCTGCATGTGAAAATTTATGCAATTCTTCTCTTACTCTGTTATATGGAAAAATGAAAAACAAATTGAAAACTTGAGCAACAATCTTGAACTGTGGTCGTCGAGTATGTTTGCTTATTCGCGGATTGGAAAAATGTTGACTTTTTGTTGTTTTGTTTTTGTATTTTTTTTTTTTTTGTGTTTTTCTTGTTATAAGTTATTATTCAGTTTATCTTAATAAAGTTCAAAGTTGAGTACCTATCGATCTCTCTTGAGTGTTAATGAATTCGTTGTTTCAGGTTTTTAATCTTTAATGGTTTATTGTTATCGCTTTTGTTGTCGTTTTGGTGTTTTTTTTTTTTTTTTTTTTTTTTTTTTTTTTTTTTAAAAAAAAAAAAAAAAAAAAATAAAAAACAAAAAAATTAATCAAACTTTACCAAAAAATTAAACGAAATGGAAGGGAAAAATATTGCCATGGAAGAGAAAAAAAA
>NW_024005936.1:20034-21625 GCF_014805625.2 Glossina fuscipes
TTTTTTTTTTTTTTAATAATTTGAATTGAAAAAGCGAAAAACAGGTAATAAAATGATATTCAATTGAAAACGAAGTTCGGATACCCTTCCCGTATGGCACTAGTTGATGGTTTGATGTGATAAACAGCACTTCGAGTGTTCTACGTAATCCGGAAGGTAAGAAGAAGTGTACATACAATCAATGCGTTTTAATTGTAGTAAAACATATACATTAAGTCGACGAGAGAGGTAAAGTTGTATCTTAGTTAGTGCACTTCAATTTAAATCGAACGATAGATGTCGAGTTAGTTTGCATTTTCAAGCTAATTAAATAGTTGGGTAAGCGTACAAGTATGAACCACGAACCGTGTCATTATCGACTATGTCGACAACACTTTTTGAGACCGAACTTCCTGCAAGACAACTTGGAAAATCGTTTTTGACAGGTGCGAATATTTAGAAACTCGCTTCACAACGGGCCACATGCAATAACTTGTTACAAGCAACGAATGATTTGCTCACTAACTGCCCAAAGAAATTGAACGTAGTCCGCTTATATTCCACAAGATGCACAGCTGTAAGCAGTAATGTACCTGTTTGTGTGAGGCCTGACACAACTCAAATTCCTTCAAGGCAGTAAAACAAGACAAAGCTTTTGCCCTCAACCTCTTATAGTAATAAAATTAAAAATCATCGTTGAAATAGTCAATCAATTCCTCATCGAACATCTACAATTTATTATTGCTTTGAAATCTTGGACGAGTTCCCTAGCAGCATTGCCAAGGCCCTCAGTCTTGCAAGACAATCCTGCAGGAGAGAGAACTGAGTGCCAGATTGATAGTTCTGGTATGGCTATCTCTTGGTCTCGTGTTTAGGACGTGCGCGCGCAAAACCGAAAGGTATAGATTCAATCCTTGGTGCTGGTAGGTCGTGGAAATAATTGTATTTCATATGCATATACATGAAATATGCGATATGCGACAGCCGCTTAAGGATCGCAAAGACATAAGACTTGCGGTTAAATTCATTCAAGATTCGATCGCATATGAAAGTCTCCGTCACCCAAAGCCATTGACATCGATGCACATAGAAAGCAAAAAAAATCTCTGCAAAATTTTCTTGGCAATAGTCGACTTTTTTACTAATTATTAGCATAAGGATTCGGTTCCACCGCCCGAATAAATGCTTTTATAGCTTTATGCTATAACAATACATCATTCAATCAATGGTAAATTTTAGTTATGAAATTTATTGCATAAAATCTTTTAATTAGGATTTCTAATCGGTATTAAAGTAAAATCAAATAAGCAAAAAAAGAAAGAAACATTAGCATGACAGAAACAAATGTATTTCTGTATGCATGCGTATACGTATGTATATACGTACATACATATATATATATATTCATATATACGTATATACATATATAGATATTTTTGCACGTTTGTATTATAAACTTATAAACTTGATATAGTCCGCACTGCGATATTTCATCTCCATTTCTTTTCTTTCTTATAACCTTTCTCTTTTCCTCTCATTCGCTTAACGTTATTATAAATTATTACAAATGTAATTGAGTAATTTATTTAAATCACACATTATATTATATATA
>NW_024005937.1:0-14693 GCF_014805625.2 Glossina fuscipes
TATGCCTCCCACTGCATCAATCAGATGATTAAGTTGAAGGAATTATTAATTCGCGTCACTTTGAGATGAGGATAAATAATTTTTATTATGTCTTAGTTAGAGTTTAAATGCTTAAATTTTATCAGTAAACGGACGCAATACGAAGAAATGCTTAGCTTTGCTAGCTATTAATGAGATCATGAAATGATTATTTGTGTAAGAGTGTAGTGTAGAATTAATTACGTAATTTGTTGAACTTTTTTGCATTTTTATTGTATGTTCGTTTGTATGCTTTTCATTCTTCTTTAAATAGGAGCTAAGTGTACAGCTTCTTTCATGGAACGCTGCATCATTTATATAGGTGAGAATGCAAGTGAATGCGTGAAGACAAACGCTTTTCTTAATTTGAAAAAGGAGGCACTCATTAAATTGATATCATCCGATTATGTAAGTAAGAATTGACACTCCCTCCCTCCTCTCATCGTCCTCACCAGTTGCCGCTATATGTTTAATTATGAGTTTTATTAGTTTTGCCTCGAAGAAGAAGATGTATGGCGTTGTGTTCTGGCTTGGGCTAAAAATCATGCTGGCGTTACGCAACCCACCGCTCATTGGACGGAAGAGGAGAGAGTTCGCGTTTGCCAACAATTATCGGGTGTAATATCGCATGTGCGTCTGCTGCTAATCGATAGTCAGGTCTTTGCCGAAGAAGTCGAGCCAACGGGTGCTGTTCCCATGGAATTGTCCTTGGAACGTTATCGTTATGCTGCTTTACAGCATTCAAATAAAATACCGCATAGCGGAGTTGGTGTTAGCGGTAACGGTAACGTTGGATTTGTAACTCCGAACTGTAATACAATGAACGAAGCCGATAAACGTTTACAACCGCGCCTAACAGTGAACATGTTTCCCGGCTCGCAGATCTTAAAAAATGATAAATTACATTTACAGGGTGTACTGAATAATTGGTGAGTGATTTGTTTTTTTTTTTTTTTTTTTCTTAAAAACTAAAACTAACTGAGATCAATTGTTTGATTATTATTTTTCTAGGTACGGCGTAACGAAACAGATATGGCGTTTGTTATATAGAGCTTCTACTCATGGTTTTAGTCCAACAGCTTTTCATCGTTATTGTGATGGGGTAGCGCCTTGTTTCGTTATATGTTTGGTATGCATATTTCTATTTAAGCATTTTGCTCGTTGTGTCTTTGAAAATATAATTGAAAATGTATAGGGTTCACATGCCGAGATTAGCGGTGGATTCACCGATGTGGCTTGGTCTAAAACGTCTCGCAAAGGTGTTTACATACATTCGGAGCGGGCTTTTCTATTTACTTTAAGTAACAATATCAGTGAGACTCCTCTTAAGTTTGACATAGTTAAGAAGCCCTATGCGATCTGTTATCATCCCGAGTAAGTGTTCATCATATATTTATATGAATGATATAAGAAAATTGAAATGTTTTACATAAATTTTTTATTGTAATACAGCTGTGGACCTATATTCGGAGCTGGAGCTGATCTTTTAATAGCGAACAATTGCAATACCACAAAGGATTCGTATTCAAATTTACCGCATTCGTACGATGGCCCTGGTGCGTCTTATGAGTCCTTGTTCGGCGATTATAATTTCACTATTACCGATTATGAGGTTTACACTTTAGGCTCGCCTTCCGCTACTGCGAATATGATTAACAGTCTTTCGGCTAGCGGCAGTAATCCTAATAGCAATGCTTTAATGAATTCGACTAATGGACTTACACCTAACGTCTCGAATTCTTCATCCTCGTTAGCTAACGCGAACGCTATAAATACAAGTAACGTCATTAATAGCGGCAATAATTCAACAGTGGGCTTGGCCAAAACTAAATATGAGAGATATTGAAGTGAAGCATGAAATCGTTTCACAATTTAACTAAGAATAACATCCAGCAGGTAATCGTGCATTTTGAAAATGTAACAAATGAAGTATTAACAATAAAAATATAAAATTAAAAAAAAGTAAGCTTTTGCATCCTTTCAAAAAGTTCGTAACGTAACGTAATTCGTTCTTTTTTTTTTTTGTTTTGTTTTTTTTTTTTTTTTGTAAAACAAAAAATTCTTTCTTACTTTAAATGAATGGTATTTGCATGTTTGTTACTCTAATTTTTTAATATTTATTACTTCGTGTTTTAGTTGTTTGCTGTTGTTACTTTTTATTCGAACAATGTGCACAACCGCAGTCAGACAACAGCAACAGCAACAGCAATAGCAATAGAAATAGCGAGACCACCAACCAACCCAAAATAAAAAAAAAAAAAAAAAAAAAAAAGTAGAAGAAGAAGAAGAAGAAAAACAAAAAGGCGTTTTATTAACTAAATTATTTTATATAAACATGCAACACTTTGTTATACATTTTGGTAGCGCAAACATTGCATGCGATGCTCTTGATATGTTCTCCAACTTGCATGTATATGTATATATGTATATATTTAAATGGTGCTGTGCTGTGCTGTTGCTGCTGCTGTTGCTGCCGCAAATGATCACGATGATGACATGAAAATCAGGTGTTGCTTGTAGGCGACATGGAGAGCACATGAACAGCAACAATCAGCTGAAGACAAACGAACGAACATAAACACAGACATAGTGCAGCAAAAGGAAAAAACAAAAAAAAAAAAAATTGAATCATAAAACAGGTGGCAATTTATGGTGAAACAATGAGCATTCGTTTTAAATGTTAAAACGGGTGCAGAAGGAGACAACAGTTTAGCATGAGTTCGCTTGAAGAGCAAAAAGTTTAGAAACGCCTTACCAGCAGACCAAAATCATTTGAAATGCATTATTTGCTTGTTTGTTGTTAAAAAAAAAAAAAAAAAACAAAAAAACAAAAAAACAAAAAAAACAACACCAAATCATCTCTAAATGCGACACTATTCTTAGCATAACATGCTACGTAAATCTAATCATTTTATTGAATAACATCTTAACGTAACATGCAGCCATGGACTTGGACGCTTATACGAGTATAAAGATAGCATTTATTATTCATAAATACAACAATTTTTGAAAAGATCTTAAACGCCAACTATTTCTTCCTTTATTAGCCGTTCTATATATATATATATATATACATAACCATATCTACGCCATAAATACTACTCCGCGGCAGAAGATGATTTGTTGTACTATGCGCCCGTCATGATATGTATGATTTTTGTTTGTGTATGTGTGTGTGTATTTTACATGGCATGGAGGTATATCGTGACTGATCATATGAATTCCGGCAACTAACCATAATATTGCGTTTATGCAATTTCTTTCGCTTACCCAACCTTAAATGCTACGCATAATCTATGCGTCACGCCTAGACAATACCCTTTTTTTTTAGCGGTAATCAAAAGCTTTTGCGGACCAAGGATTTAGCAAACGATAGCAAGAGTTTTCCTTGACTATATCTGCCGTATTTTATCCTTACTTATATAGTTAACTCATATCATTCTCTATCTCTTTCTAGCTTGCTAGACTGGCCTTTTACTTTTCAATGATATTCGTTACCTATTATAATTTCTAAGAAAGTCATCAATCAGTTTAAAACACAAAAGTAAGGCGAGGGAGGTAGTGAGCGATCGCAGCCTGGAAGGACTGAGTCCGATTGACAATCGTTGAATGCCTAAAAGCAAGACCTATCGCGCTCACTTGATAGTTAGTCAGTTTAACTTGATTGTTTAGCTTGGAAGAAAGTCGCGTTCGTTTTCAAGGTTATTTTAAATGCGATTAAAGTAAGCTTGAAACTATGGAACCATTCCGACAATGACTTTTTGGAGGACCTTAGAAATACTTGTACCAAGTTTTATGATAGATTACTTCTTACTACGTGGCCCGCTTCCCGAGAAGATGAATGTACAGTAGGATATAATTTTATCAGTTGCGCTTTTTTAAATTATCGTAGAGATGATGGATCCTTCCAACAAGTGATGTTGAATGCCATTTTTGGTTTGTCAACATGCAATACTAAGATCGCTTTGACATTTCTTAGATAAGAACTAGGATCCATTCGCCGATTACGTGAATTTTCTGAACAAAATTATTCTCAATGGAGGTGAAAATCATTTGTCCGAATATGTAAACAAGCAAACTCTTCGCACCAGCGATTCCCAAAACGTAATAGAAATAGTTGAAAACTTTCTGCATCTACAACGTGAATGATAGTTCGGTGACTATCATTCCCTGCCTGTGTAGTTGGGTTGTATTTTTTTCGAAAGCATTTCGCTATCGAACAATGCTCACCGAATTTTTCAACAATCATATAGTGAAACAATCACCCAATTGCGAACGATACAAATTGTTGAAAGACCCAATGTCCGCAAAGAGGTAAGAACTTCGAAAAACAAGTCAGTACTCGCGGATCCAAAACTCGACGCGGTGAAGTTTACTTTGGTCGTAGCTACAGTAAGTGTTCAGTCGATCGAGCACACAGACATACTAGGCTGCGGCCACCTGTCTTTATCTCATTACCTTTCCTCACTTATTCCTCTTTCTTCTGATCGTCAATGTACTACACGAATAGGAGACGATCCCGAAATGATTGATTATTTAAAAGAAATTAAGAATGAAAAAAGTTTATGTTACTTACCCTGTAAGTGTAGTCTGCTCTGAAGACTTTTCGCAAATCCAATTCAGAACACTCTGCTCTGAATTGCTTACAATTATTGGTATTACGGGGACCAAATTTAATGCTTTGCAGTACGCAAGTCTCTGTATCCATCCAATGCTTATTTTATAACGAGCTGCACTTGCTTGTACGGATTGTTCTCTATGTGTTAATCGTGTAAGCGATGGGTTAAGGTTTGGGTTTTTTTTTTTTTTTTTTAAATGAATGCGATGATTATCTTATAGCCTGATACGTTGCGAAGGACTATATAAAATTTGTAAAATAAATAAATAAATAAATAAATAAAATTTTCAAGACAATAGATACAGTAATTTAAGCATTCAATGAAACATGTCGGGGACACGTCATTTTAGCCAATTAGGGAAAAAATCAAACCTATTGACATAAAGATAAAATTGAATAAAACGTAATGAAAATCGTCAAAACGACGCCCATTGAAAAAGCGAAGAAAATCTTCGCTTCTCTTTAGTGCTTTTTTTTTATATTTTTTTTGTTGTTTTTAATTATCTCTAAAGTCAATCTGTGTATAGCTTACGTTTTTGTTTCTTTTAATAGAAATTTTAATTGAATATTATTTTTATATTAAACACATTTATCTAGTAAATGACCTCTTATCATAATCTTATCTTCTAATGCATGATTTTCATTTCATTTCGTTGCTTTGCTTCGCCATATCGTTGTTATGCTGTTATGCTGTTATGCTGTTGTTGCAACATTTTAAACCTAACAATTATGTAATAAATCTTTTTATGAGAAACAATAAATTCAATTAAATTCCGAAATGTTTGTATTAATATAAATATAAAGGAAAAACAATATGAAAACACGTGTTTTGCGCTATGCTTGCAGCGCATTCATCTGCTTTTCTATTGATGTTATTCTCTTGTTGTTAACTGATATCAGGCATACACAACCGAACACAACAACTGTCAATCGAGCTATGCATTAATATTTAAACACTTGCATTCATAAAATTGTTAGAACTTTAAAATTTTTCATTGAAGAATAAGTATCATTAGCTCTATGAATATAAAAACAAAGAGTTAAAGCGATAATAGTAATAATAATAATAATAAAATTGTAATAATAGCAACAGCATATAATGATAACAAGAAGAAGAGTTCAAGGGTTACTTAATAAAATACGCAGCGAAGACGACATCACAATCGATTGATAAACTCAATGAAAAATGCAGTTTAAAAATTTATTCTCGAATGTGTACGTACCTACGTCCGTTTGTTAAGCTTTTCAAGTCTTTTAACAGTCAGCGTCTGTATTTTCGTTCGCCTTAACAAAATCGCGGTTGCGATCTCGAAAGTTTATCTAATAATATGAAGAGCTTTTTTTGTACCTTACACTACGGTATACTAAGTTAGTGCGGATATCCTGTGCGGAACACCTAGATGAGCTTAAAGTAGATTCATCTTTTTTATTTCATTAATCAATTCGGAATCATTTTCTGAATCATTTTCTAAGTTTGTCTGTCCGTCTGTCCGTCGGAGGTTTTTTGTCGTGACAAAGACAAACGTTCAAAGACAAATGCTATAGAAAATGCTTCGAATCGGTTTACTGTTTTCAACATTTTTTCGAAAAAACTCGCTGTGCAATTATATTTCGGTACTCGAAATCGATATGCGAAATTTGGGTCGGCTGGCGAAATTGGTTGAACTTCCTGTCATATGATCGTTTACACAAAAACTGAAGCTTTATACGGTAATAGGATATAATTTTTAATATTTTACAATGAAAATTAGAAAACAACCTTATCGACTATGGGTCACTTAGGTTCAATTTCTATGCACGCCACCACATATAAAGATTCTCATTAAATGTAACCTTTTATTGGCCCAAAAAGGTCTAATTGTCAATGTTTTATTATGAAAATTAGTTCATGCTAGTAACTTGAGATAAAAATGAAGTGGACCCAATTTGAATACCATGGGTCAATTTTTTGAATCGCACTTCACATAAGATTTCTCATAAGTAATAAAATTCTTAGTAAATAAATTAAGTCTGCTAAATTTGGAACACGTCGTATGATATTTTGGACATCCTCCGATAGGGGGATTTTCATGACAAGTATGCCTTCGCATGGAAATATTGTGCAATTTTTTGTGTATTACTATCAAAACGTGTGAATAACGTTACTAGGTGAAGTGGTGTAGGGAATTTCGTTTTTTATAAGCAAAAATAATAAGTAAGAACATTATAGTGCGGCAAGGCTGGCCATTAAATACCCTACGCCACATTGTCTAACAAAATTCTTATTTTTATTATAGGACACAAAAATTATGCGTCGTTTCTAAGTAAAGGCATATTTTCCTTGTGCGCGACCTAATATAGTACAAGTTTGATCCTTACATACGATAGGATCCAAAAATAGATGTAAATGGTTCAAATTTTCTAGAGTTCATTTTTGCATGAAATTACTATAATATTATGGGTCAATTTCCATCAACACTTGTCAAAACTTAGACTTTTCTGCTTTATTAAGGATTAATTTTCGTGAAAATCGTTATTAAGATATAGATTCCAAAATTAGGACCAGATTCTAAAGGTCTAAATTTGGTATAGCTATGATCTGATTTTCATCATGAAGCATTGAAAATTCTATCTTTTTGTCAAAATGGACTTTAGTTTGCGTTATATGAGAGTGAGTTCAAAAATTGCCCGAGTCGGTCCAAAATTTTCATAGCAATTTTGTACGCCGAAATACTACTGCTTAGACACTTTCACTTTAGACATATTTTGAAAATTGTACATTTTATGGGGAGTGGTCGAAAAAGTGGAACGATCCGAACTATTTTCGATGGCGTTCGTCCTTCGATCAAAGCATGCCATTGTACCAAATTTCATCAAAATATCTCAAAAATTTCCACTTGTGGGTTGAACATAATACCACATGACAGACAGACGGACCGACAAGGTTTGATCGATTCAGAATATGATTCTGAATCGATTGGTTCAATAGAAGATGGGTCGGAAGCCATTCGGTATGTTACATACGTCCGCACCCTGTACCACAAGAGGTGTAAGTGGTGTGGTGTATAAATAGCCCTCATCACTACGGTTTCTTTTCAAGTTTTTGTAGTAATCATGTTTAAGAGCAATAAATTTTATCAGCAGGCCCACCACGTCTTTCTCCATTTTTCCCTCGTCACAGTTCTATCTTAACGATAAGGTAATAGCTGATCCACATTTTTCAAACGTTGTGGCTTATCTGCTGCAGATATCCTTATATTAATGACATTAAAATTCGAATCTTCATTGCAGTCAGATCTGAATTGTATAAGGAAGGCTTTGGAAATTTCCAATTTTATTCAGCGCATTTTAAGCCATTTTAATGGAAACTCTGTACTGTTGGTTTTGTTGAAAAAAATTCTTACTGAGTAACGGCGCTTCCTTTTTAAATGTTTTGATTACATTTTACCAATCATTTGATGAAAAAATATTTTGAAATTTTCTCGCATCTGACTGGCATGACTGCAATGGCAAAATCTGAATGATTAGGCAAATAGCTGAGTCTATATTACCAAAAAAAAAAAATCATTTTGTCCACAACAAGTTTGAACAAGTTTTAATAAACTTAGGACAGCAGATAGCGGACACCCGAAATTATAAATATATAAATTTTGCTCATAACAAGCTAGGGATGTGGCCAGTTTAGGAAAGGACAAAGCATTTTTCAAAAGTCGAAAAAAGGTCCGAGCATATTTCCTGATGCTGGTGGTTCCCTTTTAATTCCAGTCATCTGATCATATAATTCTCTCCCTGACTCTCTGATCATTCAATTTTTATTTGCAAAGATGCATCAAAGCATGGAGTTAACCAAAATGGCCGCCAAAATAAAAAATTATTTAGTGGCGAATAACATGTCAACGTTTAATGGGCTTAATCTTCATCTTTTAGGAAAGTTATTATGAATATAAACAGTTGTGCGTATACCACTGACACCTACATTGAAGATATTCCAAAAAGTGAAATCATTTTATGCCATGAACGGCTCATTCACCAAAATTGTTTCCTTCAAATTTCTTTGACTGTACAAAGCCCTTCTTGTTTGTCACAATCTGATATATACGGTTCAGTTTTATGCAACGACCTCATTATTTGATTCAACTCTGTTTCGCTGAACTTTGCCCATAACTTTGCTACCCAACAGTTTAGTGTTTGGCCTTGCGAATGTATTTAGCGAATTATCGGTTCGGGTATGAAACATTTTTTCCATTGTCACTTACCGTTGAAGCAGCTTCCAGCAGAATCCATAAGACGTTGATGTGTACTACATGAGTAGATGCTGTAACCAAACTTAGTTTGCTCCAATTTAAATTTTCATGCAAAATAGTCCTTACGGTACCTTTCGATATCTTTAGAGACCCTCAACCTTAAGAATATCTTTCGCAAGTCAATTTTTTGTTTAGCTAGAAAAGTTTTCAGAATTTGATATAAGCATCGTTATCGGTATCCATGCGATGCCATCGTTCGTAGTCAGTCAAATTTCAGCGAAATCGTTCTTTTCAATCGAGAAGAGTTGCCATACAACGTAACTTTGAATGATATTTTTCCCCATCGAAGAGCAATGTTCACGCAAGACATGAGGGACGGATTTTTCCGCCTTGTTGCGAATAACGAAAAGTAGCGTATCGCTGTAACTCGTAAACAAATGATCGAAATAATATCAAATTTTGATAGTCGTTGTCTATGTGTCAGATCCGGCACTAACTAAAATGATATATTAGTGTATCGTATAAGATCATGATATTAGGGCAGTGGTTTTTTGTTTGTTGTTCCCCATTTATTATAAAAGTACAATCTGGTGAACGTTATTCATCGTTTCTATTAAACAAGATAGGCATTCATGTTTTGACAAGTGTAACTCGTAATTATTGGCTTATTAGGCTAATTATGAGGTCAATCTTGACGCCACTTACTCCGCATTGCGTGTTGATCTTTTCACGTTTATTTTAATCTTTATTCTATGACGGCGTCGTTAGTCCGAATTTTATATTACAATATCGGATAGTATATCTTCTGCTTGGCTTCATTTTTGTTCCACTTTCCTTGTTGCAACTCTAAATTGTACTTTGACAGTGCTACTGAGACGGAGTTTTGTCGGATCTTGAAATTGTGCATGTTATGTATTTATGGGATTGAAGAAGCAAGAAATGAAAGAAGCTAGATTTATATATATATATACGTATATATATATATCCACGAGGTATTTAGAATAACTAGGATTTAAGTGTTTTCTTATTTGTGGTTGTGTTAGACTTAAATCGAATTCATTCCAAATTAGTTGTATACCATGTACTGTAACTAATTGGCTTTACGTGAGTAAATGATGTCGATTCGAAATCGAAATGTGGTTTCAATGAGACAGTGCCACAACATGTCATATCTCTGGTGACATAATCAATTCATTGAGACAAAAGTTCAATCGTGCCACGCCATCTCTCGAAATGTTAATCAAAACGGGTCATTTTTGGTCTGGGATCATGTTAAATAATTATACTTTTACTTACCTCAATTCATAATCACAATTATACGAATTTTATATAAAATTTTACTCCTCCCAATATTGATTCAGTTTTTAAAGTACACAAATATTTACGACATGAAATCAAATCAGGATTTTCTCTACTACAAAGTGCAATAACAAGCTTGCATAAGAGACGACATTTCAATAAACTAACGCAGTTAACGGTTAGGTAAAAATTTGTTTTATTTTTATCAAGGTTTGGTCATCGCTTAAGCTAAGATCAAAACCCAGGAAATAAAAAAAAAAATAAAATAGAAAATACGAAATTAATGAAAAATATGCACAAACTAAGCACAACCATCGATCTATCTTCTTAGAAGGAAAAAGCAACTAACGAATATGCGTTATCTTCGTATGCGGGACACAAGTGCGCACAAATCTATTCACCTGTCGTTTATCCAAACCTCTACTCTATATGTATATATGTATGTTTGTGTGTGTGTGTAGGGGTCTAGTGTTTTCTTGAAAAAAAAAAAAAAAAAAAAAAAAAAAACGAAAAAAAAAAGTAAAAAAAAAAAAAAATTCCTCAGAAATTGCTTAACCATAAAACAAACGGCCAAAAAGCGAAATATGCACAATATCTGCAGAACAGAACTGAACTAATGCAAAATATGGTCATGGAGGTCATCACACCACACGTGACCTCCACACGACGATGTCGATGATGACGACAACACAACAATAACAACAATAATAATAACAACAACAACAATAATAATGACGACGACGTTCTTTTCGGTATGTAACATACTATGATGTGAGCATATGTTAGCTAAATAATAATATGTGGATGTGGATATGGATGTGGATGTGGATATGGATGTGGCATCGTGCGCGATTATGTTTTTGTTGTGAGTGTCTTGAGAATTTACAGACCTAATGCTTCTTCCTTTCGATCATTGCTGCTGCTATTGTTGTTGTTATTGCTATTGTAAATGTTTTATTGATACGTATGTGATCGATCGATTGATCATTTTCTTGTTCATAGAAAAAGTATGAAAAATAATTGAAAAAAGTAGGAAATTTTTTTTGTCTTTCGTTTTGTTTTCGGCTGGTCAAGGTATGCTGCGGTTTTAGGTAAATTTAATTTAACAAAAAAGAAAAAAAATAATAAAAAAAAAAAACGAACAAAAAATGTGCAAAAAAAATTCAATTCAATTTTTCGTTTATGTGTCGATTTTCTAACCAACAAAAAATTTCGTTGAGGAAATTCAAAAATTATTTTAATAGAAATGGGTAAAGCTATATAGAAATGCGATCAATAAGCATGGTAACCAAGGTCAGAGGGCAATATAAAACAAAAAAAAAAAAACAAAAATTTTGCGCGATCGCATGTCCAATAAGTGGGTACTTGTTGGAGAGTCGTAGAGAACAACTTTTCTTATTTCTATCACCAAGGATTTTTCCCTGGTCTCACCTGCTGTCCTTTAATATTATAAAAAAAGTAAACTGAAATTCAATAAACCTCACACGATTCCCGTTCCGTCGGCTAGAAAAGGTTAAGCGATAAATTATTGAATATAAAGTTGGTCGTATTACAACAACAAGTAGTGGGTAACGTTTAAGTTTCGTAAATGAGATGCAAAAAAATCCCCGCGATGATATCGAAGATAGATTATATCGAATATTGAAAAAGTCGACCTTGCAGCGCAAAGGGTCAGGATGCAAATATCGGCATTAAAGTCAGAGTTTTTTTAAAAAAAATGGGGCATCATTCTCAATATTTACCCCAACAAATGTTAAACGAAAATTGGCGCACATAACTTAATTTGATTGGATTGCTCGACTAATACAAAATAAAAATTTTGCAACAAGAACCAAAAATGCTATTTCTATAGGATAAGGCATTAATATGGGATATGATTTCGTTCCACCCGCGAGATTTGGCCCTAACTGACTACTATCTATTTGCAAATCTTAAAACATGGAACCGACAAACGGTTCGCGCAATTGCCAATCTATTTGAAAAATCGCATTAACTGGCAGCAATTTTCGATGCATTGAGGTAAATAGAGATTAAGATGAAGAATATTTTGTAATTTTGGCAAAAACTCAATGGTGTTGCTATTGATTGGTTGGCTGGGAAAAACACACAATTCGCACTTTGTAAGCAATTAAGAAAATGCATTAAAGTATAAGATATGATTGGGCTTATATAATAACTATATCAATCATTGTTGCCTATGACCCAATAAAATATATCTATGTCAACGGTATTGGTTTGTAAGATGCGACATAGGAATAAATGTTGTTTAAAGAGACATAAAGTTTCCTATTTCTCTACAGGCATAGAGATAGTTATGTAAGGCAAATATGTGCTTTGAACTTTTTCGGGAAAAACTTAACACTTTCACTCTAGCCTGGAGCAAAACTGACGCATGATAGTAAAAATAAGAAAAGAAAATAATTTCGGGCAAATGAGTTCTTGCATTATTCGCTCTGATCAGGATTGCATATATATTTTTGGGAATGGTAACGTGCCTTTTAAATCAATCTTTTCTGCCCGAAGGTCAAACTTCAAAGTCAAATTATTTTTAGAGCTACACTAAAGTGCTGCTTAATGAGGATAGGAGGCTGACGAGAAGGATGTACGTATCATTGCTGAGCTAGCTAGTTCGGTTGATGTGCTGGTGGGGGCGAAGGGCGGTGACTTTCGCACACTCTTCAGGCATTTGCACCTAAAAGAGTAGCACATACTTGAACGAATACGCGGACGGATGAAACTTAACCTACTAACGAGCATGCTCCAATGCATGCATGGGCCTTTCATTACCCATCCTCAGGTCCGCAAAACAGCAAAACAAAAGCCACGTTAAAACGCTATCTCCTACTGCTGCCAATTCTCCCCGTGCGCGAACTTAACAATCTAAGTATTCTTATCTATTGCATTCTTAGCATACAAAAATTGCTAAATCGAAACCACAAATTACAGAATATCCGAGGCTTGTTTCCAACGATTAATTTACACGACATTTGTCAAATCTGTCAAGTCTTCTATGATGGCTAAATGTAGTTGGTTGGCGGGAAAGTTCTGTCGCATTCCATTTCCCGGAGATAATTTCGGTTAATTGTTAAGTCAAAGCTAGAATGTGTCAGGTTGGTTCTTCTTCTTATTCAGCGTATTTCTCGTGGGACATAAGAAGACTATTTATTTATTTATTTATTCATTTATTTATTTTAATTCTACTTACACATGAAACTCAACTAAACAAATAACAGTCGAGTTCAATTGGCACTTAAAGCAAAACTTATACTAAATTAATAATAAAACTTAGTATAAGTACAATAAAACAAATAAGAAGGAAAAATAAAAAGAAAAAAAGCATGTACACAACCAGCATAGAGCCACACTTGCAACCGGTACAGGACCAAATTGCAAATTGCAAACCCCTAAGCCATCGCAAACATCCATAAGCCTGGCAAACCGATAATACTTAACAATAATTCATTTTCGAATCGTACCGACTTTTAAGGATAAAAGCTAGTTTAAGTAAGGCATAGGTAAATCGCGCGTATTAAGCAATGTTGCTTTAATGGACTTTAAAGAGTCCGATAACGAGAATAAGTGATAGACGTCATTTAGGTTCTTGCTCTACTAGTCTGAGCGGATTAAACAGCTCATAATTATATTTACACGGAGTAAGCTTAACCATGATAAAGTGCCTAGAGAAGCGGTTAGGGACATTAAAGCTTATTTCACCAAGCAATGAAGGCGAGTAAATAGCACCATTTATTACTTTGATTACAAAGGAAACGCCAAGAACAAACCTACGTTTGTCAAGAGACAGAAAAAGATTCAACAGAAGCAAAAGATTTTCGTAGGGAGAAAGAGAGGCAATCGGATCCCAACCCAAATTTCTAAGGGCAAACAGCCAGAATTGCTTTTGAAAAGATTCAATTGACTATCTGCAATATCTTGCGTTATCAGTTAGTTGCAAAGTGCAAAGCGAATATAAAGCGGAGGGCAATGCATTTCTTATAGCTTCTCGGATAAAAGCATAGCAATGGTTCCTTGTCAAAACCTATTCTATGTGGCACGTTGGGAAGTTGGGAGTTGTAATTGTTCGAATTTGCTGAAAATGATGAGAGCTCAAGTGTCTCAAGAAGGAGTACCGACCTGATCGATAATGACATAGTTCATGGTCCATGGTTTGAGAGTTACCCCACGCCTCTAATCAATCACTTTGCAAACGCAAACGAACTCAGCATACACTGTTCGAATGAAGAGGAGAGCACACCATAAAACCATCACTTTTCGAAAATTTTATTTAAAATAATAAATCTGATTTACTAAATTAATTTTTTTTTATTTATTTATTTTTTTTAAATTCAGAGAGCTCCGTACAAAAATGCTCAACAAATTGATGACAGATCGAATGAAATTATCTCAATTTTTCAAGTCTGATCAAAAATGTATAACGTGACTTTTGTTTTTGTAAAACAATGGAAAAATTTGAATATCATCTCTGGCGTTACACACACACACACACACACACACACACACACACACACACACACACA
>NW_024005937.1:15093-19937 GCF_014805625.2 Glossina fuscipes
TGATGAGGTTTAAACATTGTTTATGATAGTACGAATTGTAACCTTCTAAAGGCTCAATATTTTTTCGATTACCTAATATACACATATGCATAGAGATATTCGTGGTAGTTTGAATCTAATTAAAATACACATAAGTTCGTTAAAAGAAAATCATTATAACAGACAAAGTTATGGAATTCATTAAATTTCATATTGTGCACAATTTTTTATTAAGATTTAATCTTAATTTGTTTCGAGATGAAACAGCAACAAAGTTCTTTTTCAAGGTTCTCCCCTTCACACATACATACACAAACACACACACACGGGCTCGCGCGTTCTCGCTCTCTCTCTCTCTCTCTCTCTCTCTCTCTCTCTCTCTCTCTCTCTCGCATATATAAACAGTCGTGTGTTTATTCTCATCATCATCATTATCGCCATCATCATCATCATCATCATTATCGTCAGCGTCATTGCTGAAACGCTGTCATCTTGAAAGCGAAACAAAATTTGCACCATTTTTAAGGTATAAATGATAAATTTTGATAAAAACAAAAGCAGCAGGAGCTCGCTGAGCATTGCAGTCGTGATGGTAAAATTTAAAACTGAAGGAAGGTAAGCGATGATAATAACGATGTTGCGATTTCAGATTTAGATAAAAATTAAATTAGTGCAGAAATACAAACACATATGCATACGATGCATCATACCTTTATTATATAAAGTTAGCGAATATGTAGCTCAACGCTCAACGTACATGACAAACGGTAAATAAATTTTTTCTAGATAAATGCAATAGAGCTGAGATTTTGCGGTAGCAAGCAAGTTGGTAGATTTGATTTTAATTAAAATTTATTTAAATTGATTCAAATTCTTTACTACTTTATAACCTCAACTGTCATATATTTCGATTCTTCGATACAATATGATATCAATGTTTGCCATTGATGATGCTAATGCTGATGCTGTCACGATTGTACATACGAGTATTTATTAATTTTTACGATTTTTATATGTATGTCTTTTTAAAAATTTTATTTGCGTATTTTTATTTATTTATTTATTTTTTTTATTTATAAAATTTTATTATTATTATTTTTTTTTTCATTTTTTTTTTTTTTTTTGTTTTCAAACCTTTATTTAAGTTATGTTTTGCGCAATAGTAGAAACAGCGTTACTTACTTTCATATATCATGGTATGCACAGGCGTGGATACACCATCAGAAAAAACTTTCGACCAACCAACTGTTATCCATACATATATTGTACACATGTTATATATGCATACATATATGAATATGTGACACAGCTGTTTCTTAACACAATCCAAAGTGACAAACGTGTGTTTTACTTTTCTAGAATGATCTAAGGATGCATTTGTAAAATCTATTCCAATTGATGTCAGATATTTACGAGAAAAAAAACCTTGGACTATGGTGGATGCTGTGTTCAGGAGCAAAGGTGTCAAGAAACTTATTAAAAAAAACTAAAAATGAATATATTTACTTTTAAAAAGTATACCAATAAGATTGAAATGATTTACAATAGAGTGCATTACTGGCATTAAATCGCATCGGACAATAGTTTAATCGCTTTAATACTGAAGAATAATTGTCAGGCTTAGACAATACAACTTATTAGGTGGTTGCATGCGACCATGTTTTTCCCTTGAAGAAGGCCTTTTACTGAGGAAAATTGATACAATATACATTAAGATAAATAATTTTCATCATTTTCTATAACTTTTTATCATCTTCCTGGCCATTCAGTGATATCGTGTCGAAAGAAAGATATTCGTTTGGCAGCGATCATTTTTATACGTCTTCGGTGTTTCGAAATCGTGTGGTGAACAATGTTGGCTGTGGCAGAACTTCCCATTCAAGCTGCAGCGGTGTATTCTTCGCAACTGTTGCCACTGTTGTATGAGTGAGCGTTGTCGCGCTCGTTCAAATTATTCAATTGATTTCGGTATATATGCGCAGTAACAGTTTCATTCCGTTCGAGCGCTTTGTAATACACTTCACCGTGCTGATCCCACCATGTGGACAGCAAAACTATATGATCATGAATATTTCGACTCGGTGTCGATTTGGATGGCTCTCCTGGACTAAGCCAAGATTTTTCGCACTCGAGATTGTCATAATCGATTCACTTTTCATCGCCAGTCGTAATACGTCACAGAAAACTTGCCTGTTTTTGCCTGACAAGCAATGAAAGCAAATGAAATGAATGACTGTCGAAAATGCAATTTTGAGCTTTCCATGATTAGCGCCTGTACACCCAATGGAGAACCGTTATTTTATGTAGCGAAAGGTGCTTCACATTGCTAATTTCTATGAAACAGACGACGCTTAGCAATAAAATCGTTGAAAACTCGATAAAATTATGAGTTGCTTCACCCAAACAACCTCGTGCCCGGGTAACATTGCAAGTAACAAGAAGGAAGGTATTTTACCTCTAGCCGGGTTGCTGGAGGTAAAATACCATAGGTAACGATGGTGAATATTCTGATTATTATTAAGTTACATAACAGGTATGTTTTAAATAGACTTGAATTTATTTGCACACCTAGCAAAACCCGTCCAGGTAAGCTTAGGAACTCTAAACCTGGAAGGTTTCTATTGTCTTTCCTATAGTCACTTGAACGCTTCTTATACCCTACATCACATATGGTACAAGCATATATTCAGCTTGTGCGGATGTCTACAACACCCAGACTGACAAGAAGATAGATCTACCTTTTGTAATACCGATCGATTGAGAAATTGATTTTCAAACTGTCTGTCCGTTTTATTTGCTTGCGTTCAACTTACAGACTGCTTGAAAAGTGGTTAGATGAGTGATAGTCTTAAGCAAAGCGGTGTAGGGTATTTAATAGTGGGCCGTATTCCTCTATGCTTGCTTTAATTGAGAACTTATTGTCTGTCAAATTAATGCTGCAACTTTTATGACTATCTCTCTAACTCTTCACCGACGGGAATATCGGTCACAGATCGCGCTCGTCGCCAGCTTTATTTCGTGTTTCTGTGCTGAGCAAAGCGTTTAATTCTGCCTCAAGAGTAAATAAAAACTGGTATGTAAGTGTCGGTGGCAAAAACGCTATTACAATGGAGTATTGGCCGGTAAGGCGTTAAAAACGATCAGTTGCCACAAGTGAGAAATGCTTTCGTAAAATACGACAGCGATAGTTACGATTTCTAAGTAGTTTTCTTAATTAGCAGAAACTATTGCAAAATAAATTTAGATCTTATAAGGAATTAAACGGAACTTAGGTAATAGTATAACGGGTCTTTCAAACGACGATGTCATTTTAAGTCAATCACGCGCTGTTGAGTCTGCCCTGCTGAAAATAAATGCCTATAAATGGTATCGTAACGGCCTAGCCGAAAAAGTGTGGACCAAAAACGACATTGAACTTTTACTCGTTGCAGACCTTTGCATGTATATGTGCATCATGCCCCGGAAAACTTTTTAGTCTTTACTTGTCGAATGCCTCGGTAATGAGTGTTATTTCATGACGAACGTTGCAAGTCCCTGTATTCACTTGAATTTGTAGCTGCGACGTGGAGTGTAGGGTACTAGTTATTTGAGTTTTCACGAATTTTAAGCTTATTTTCAAGTTCAGTTTTAATTCACTTCCTTGCAAAATCAGGTGCTTTAAAATCAATAAAAGACAAAGCAAGACGAAAAATTCCTACGAGATTACTTTGTTAAGCGTGGCGGTAAAAAAAAAAAAAAAAATGAAAATAAAATGAAAAAAAAAAAAAACAATAAAATAAAATGTACTTTTGATCTTAGACATAAAAATTCTCTTTCTTTCTGCATTTCGAAGCAGCCGTTGGCTCATGCCATACCGACCAATAAGTAGAAGTGGCGGCACAATTAAAACGAAAAGTAAAGCTTAACGCGCAAGTGTGCTATGAACGTGTGTAGAGTTCACGCATTTTTATATGGTGGCGGTGGCAAACCAAAAAAGGACAACGAACTAAGAGAAGATACTAACAACAACAAGAACAACAATAACAATAATAATAATAATAATAATAATAATAACAACAACAACAACGGTAGCATTAACACACCATATATGGTGTGTATACATACAAACAAACAGGCGAACATGTGTAACTTAATGGTCAGCAAGCAGTCAATGCTTGATAGTTGGCAGTGCTTAGCTAAAAGCACGCGTACAACTTGAGCCACACTTGCGATAAACAAAACCGAAAAAAAAAAAAACAAAAAAATGTAAGAAAAATAAAAAAAAAAATATAAGTGTTAATTAGCGCTTAAAGTTAATTGTTAACAACTAACATATAATACAAACATACGCATATGAAATTTTTCCCTTAAATAATATGCACTGAACTAACTCTAACTCTAAGACCTTACGAAAATCGGCTGCATGTGAAAATTTATGCAATTCTTCTCTTACTCTGTTATATGGAAAAATGAAAAACAAATTGAAAACTTGAGCAACAATCTTGAACTGTGGTCGTCGAGTATGTTTGCTTATTCGCGGATTGGAAAAATGTTGACTTTTTGTTGTTTTGTTTTTGTATTTTTTTTTTTTTTGTGTTTTTCTTGTTATAAGTTATTATTCAGTTTATCTTAATAAAGTTCAAAGTTGAGTACCTATCGATCTCTCTTGAGTGTTAATGAATTCGTTGTTTCAGGTTTTTAATCTTTAATGGTTTATTGTTATCGCTTTTGTTGTCGTTTTGGTGTTTTTTTTTTTTTTTTTTTTTTTTTTTTTTTTTTTTAAAAAAAAAAAAAAAAAAAAATAAAAAACAAAAAAATTAATCAAACTTTACCAAAAAATTAAACGAAATGGAAGGGAAAAATATTGCCATGGAAGAGAAAAAAAA
>NW_024005937.1:20037-21628 GCF_014805625.2 Glossina fuscipes
TTTTTTTTTTTTTTAATAATTTGAATTGAAAAAGCGAAAAACAGGTAATAAAATGATATTCAATTGAAAACGAAGTTCGGATACCCTTCCCGTATGGCACTAGTTGATGGTTTGATGTGATAAACAGCACTTCGAGTGTTCTACGTAATCCGGAAGGTAAGAAGAAGTGTACATACAATCAATGCGTTTTAATTGTAGTAAAACATATACATTAAGTCGACGAGAGAGGTAAAGTTGTATCTTAGTTAGTGCACTTCAATTTAAATCGAACGATAGATGTCGAGTTAGTTTGCATTTTCAAGCTAATTAAATAGTTGGGTAAGCGTACAAGTATGAACCACGAACCGTGTCATTATCGACTATGTCGACAACACTTTTTGAGACCGAACTTCCTGCAAGACAACTTGGAAAATCGTTTTTGACAGGTGCGAATATTTAGAAACTCGCTTCACAACGGGCCACATGCAATAACTTGTTACAAGCAACGAATGATTTGCTCACTAACTGCCCAAAGAAATTGAACGTAGTCCGCTTATATTCCACAAGATGCACAGCTGTAAGCAGTAATGTACCTGTTTGTGTGAGGCCTGACACAACTCAAATTCCTTCAAGGCAGTAAAACAAGACAAAGCTTTTGCCCTCAACCTCTTATAGTAATAAAATTAAAAATCATCGTTGAAATAGTCAATCAATTCCTCATCGAACATCTACAATTTATTATTGCTTTGAAATCTTGGACGAGTTCCCTAGCAGCATTGCCAAGGCCCTCAGTCTTGCAAGACAATCCTGCAGGAGAGAGAACTGAGTGCCAGATTGATAGTTCTGGTATGGCTATCTCTTGGTCTCGTGTTTAGGACGTGCGCGCGCAAAACCGAAAGGTATAGATTCAATCCTTGGTGCTGGTAGGTCGTGGAAATAATTGTATTTCATATGCATATACATGAAATATGCGATATGCGACAGCCGCTTAAGGATCGCAAAGACATAAGACTTGCGGTTAAATTCATTCAAGATTCGATCGCATATGAAAGTCTCCGTCACCCAAAGCCATTGACATCGATGCACATAGAAAGCAAAAAAAATCTCTGCAAAATTTTCTTGGCAATAGTCGACTTTTTTACTAATTATTAGCATAAGGATTCGGTTCCACCGCCCGAATAAATGCTTTTATAGCTTTATGCTATAACAATACATCATTCAATCAATGGTAAATTTTAGTTATGAAATTTATTGCATAAAATCTTTTAATTAGGATTTCTAATCGGTATTAAAGTAAAATCAAATAAGCAAAAAAAGAAAGAAACATTAGCATGACAGAAACAAATGTATTTCTGTATGCATGCGTATACGTATGTATATACGTACATACATATATATATATATTCATATATACGTATATACATATATAGATATTTTTGCACGTTTGTATTATAAACTTATAAACTTGATATAGTCCGCACTGCGATATTTCATCTCCATTTCTTTTCTTTCTTATAACCTTTCTCTTTTCCTCTCATTCGCTTAACGTTATTATAAATTATTACAAATGTAATTGAGTAATTTATTTAAATCACACATTATATTATATATA
>NW_024005938.1:0-8867 GCF_014805625.2 Glossina fuscipes
TCTTATTTGTTTTTGTTGATCAACATACGCTAAGCAAAAAAAAAAAAATAATAATAATAATAATAATAATAAAAATAATAAAGAGCATAAACAACTTAGAGAGCTGCACAGCTACCAAAGCAATTTCTTGATTCTTTATATGGTAGTTAAGTCTCTAGAGTAAGAAAATTAATTAAAGTTTCTCGTGTTTGTGTGCATGTATTGATAAAATATAAACAAATCGTAGCGGAAGGTAACATGTTATAACAATGACTATAAGACTCAATTAAATGAATTTAAAGCACGTGTCAGGTGAAAATTTTATGAGCGATTGAGCGATGATGGCCGATTAAAAAGCAAAAAAATAAAAGCAGAAAAACAAAAAAATCGTTTTTCCTTCTTTTTTCTTCGTTTACTTCGTTCAATAATAACAACTGCTAACTTACTTACTGATCATTTCATAACCATATTAAAGACTTAAGCTGCAAACTTGCCAAGACATTGTCATTGAATGCGTACAAGCATACAATGGGCACACGTGTACCGCCACCTTGTCCGACGCCCCTAATATGTGATGGTCAAGTGATGGCCGGTCTAACACAACTCATTGATGATTTGCAGAGATTGTCTGAAGATCAGGATAGTGCTGATGTTGTCTTCATATGCGGCCGCGAAGAGGAACGCATTTATGGCCATCGCATTATGTTAATGGCACGGTAAGCTTAAAAAAGGCAAAATAAATGAGAATCAATAACAAATAAAATAAACTTCCACAAGGTGAATATCTCTTCAATAGCAACAATTATCCGTTCAATATATATATATATCATCCAGACAGTCGCGCAGACAAACATATCATTAAATTGATTGCTGGCATTGCTGGCAATCAATATATCTCGTAACTCGTATTCTTAATTGTCATTCTGTTGCAAGTGGCATAAATGAATCTCTTTTCCAAGCTTCTTTCTTTTATGAATTTCCGTACATTTTTACACTTATGGCAATTGTCTCACGAAACGATCAGACAACAAACATCGCAATGCCATTGCAATTCTGTGATGGTATGTGAATCAATTATTAAATGTTGTAAAAATCCTGCTGCATGCAATTTTGTTGCATCCTTGCACATATGAATGAATCGAATACAAATCTTGATTAAAACAAGTAAGAACATTATAATCGGATGACACCGACTATTACATACCCAACATCAGTTCGTCTACTACGTTTATTCGCTCGTTTTGATAATAATGCTTCCAAAACCACAAACACACATTATCCTCACGTAAAACGCTAACTGGACTGAAAGATATGCACATTGGAAGGTTACATTTTCTGCCCATGTAAGGCTTTGCGTTTCGTGATAGCACGTACACATGTTGGGGTACGAAGTAAATAAAACTATATGGTCGCCATTCACTACCGGACTGACGTCAGACGGACAGCCAGGTTTAGACCAATTCAGATTATGATTGTGAATCGATCGCTACAGTAAACGGTGGGTCTATCTTAAGCCCTTCTACGTGTTTCATACGTCCGCACTAACTGCACCCTGCACCACAAGCGGTGTAGGGTATAAAAAAAAACGGCTTTGACGAAATTTCAAAATTATTGACGAAAAGAGAAGTAAAAGGAGATTTTTTTTGTATTTCAAGGACTGGAAAAATAATCAACCATTACTCAGTTTAGAGACCACATATACTCACTCAATTGCAAAGGTAATGCACAGATCAGCAAACAAAAACGAATTTTTTTTTCTTTTTTTATTTTCTTGCAATATTCCGTTATATTCGTTTTTCTATAAAAAGATTTTTGCGCATATTCAAAAGCATCCTTCTGAGATTTGCAGACAGATAGGCGTGAAAGAATGTGTGCGGGGGGATTCATGGAATTTTTCCGTTGAAGACGTAGACTTGTCATAGAGTGCATCATCTTGATGGAACCAAAGGTATCAAGCGATTCCCGCAATACGGAGATCATAAGCTTGTTAGCTGACTGCTGTGTTTGCAATCATTTGGCACAGATTTCATCAAATTCTCTCCCGTGACCGGACAGTCGATCCGATTCAATAATGTAATGATGCATCAATGCTTTGTCCGCTATCAGATACCGCATAAAAGTGTCTCCTATTTAATGGTTTTAAATAGCTGCAAATAGCATCGACAATCAGTAGTACGTACGCTGACGTCTTAGTTCCACTGTAAGTGAAACTCATATTTCCTTTTTTATGCATAAATTACTACAAGCTTCGCCCGTAGAACATGCGATCAAATATTTGTACATTTGTCTGCTGTAGTTAATGAGTGATGAACAAAAAATCAATTTTGTGCTGCTTTTGAAAATCAAAGGTGTTCGCACTTTTCGTAGTACTGTAGGCGTGTCCATCAACCGATTTGGCCCATTTTGAATACCAAATTGCGTGCAAGAATTTCCAATGTTTCTGCCTAATTTTTGCCGCCACGAGAATGCCAACGACAAACACTTATCGGACGGACAGACATGGCTTAATGAATTCAGAATTTCACATTCATCAAGAATATATAGGGGGATTTATAGGGTCTCTGTATCGAATCTCTCCCCCAAAGGCAGACAGGCTTAAAACGATTCAGAATAGTAGATCTATCTCCAAAATAGGTCAAATACTATGCTATATTATGGAGAGGGTGTAGGGTGTAAATAGTGTGAATTTATCATAGAGCGTTCTAACACGAATGGTACAATCTCTTTCTTCATTCTTTTTCAGCTTAAGCATTGGTAAACAGGGAGAATTGCACTCCAGGAACTATTAGGGTTTGGATGACGGACGTCACATGGACCCGGTCCAGAATTTTTGATACAATTCACATACTGGTATTTCAAAGCATCGAGCCCGAATTTTAAATGGGTTTTAAATGCAACTCGTAAATATACAATTGAAAGGCAAAAAATCGAACAAGTTTGCTGAACAATATTTTCAAGGTCTGAGGTTAGAAGATTGATTGTAGATCAGTAGTTTCCAGGTTAGTGAACGCCTGCATAAGGACTTTTCAGTTGAAAATTTCTTCAGATTAGTCATGGATATCTCAGGATATAGTAAAAGAAGGCAGGACGAAATTCATAGATTTCAAAGGCATACAACTTTGCTTGCCCGTCGAGTAAGTAATACATTTATCTCTTCATCATTTTTCCAGTTACATGTCATCAATACATTTTATTAGGTTAGGTAGTGATTTATATAGTCTTTCTTCAGATTAAGCCCAGATTGAGTTAACGATTAGTTACAGGAGTTTGTGTACATTAAGCAACAATCACAATTTATGTTTGGCTTGGGTGAACGGCACAGTACGCGAAGATTAATACGCGCTCAGCATAGTACATTTGCAAAATAATAAAGAACTCCCACAATAACCACTCCTTTATTCATAAAAAAAAAAAAAAACTTACTTAGATTGACACAATCTGCAGCAAAAGCATTCTTAAAATATCTTTCTTCTTATACTCACCAGGTGTAAGAGTTTTAAAACAGCCAAACGTGGCGAATTATGCCGTATACCCGGTTGCACTGTGTCACCGGCTGCACCAGGCACGCCGACACCAGTGCGTCTCCCTCACGTACATCCCGAAGTATTTCGCCAATTCATTTTATATGTGTATACAGCCAAGGTAAGCTTGAAGGTCGCCTTAAACTCACTTTTCACATAAATCATTCCTTTCTTAGATTTTGTTACAAGATTCGCGAGTTTTTGAAATGATGACCTTAGCCCAGGATATGGGCTGTTGCGAGTTGCGTGCCGCATGCGAGGATCATGTCATTGCGACACTCTCAGTAGACAACGCTTGTACTTTTCTTACAGCCGTCATGGAAATAAAAGAAAAGGGAGGTAATAATTTAAAATTTACTCGATTTTTTTTTTTTTTTTTTTTTTTTTTTTGTTAAAGCTTTAATTCGTTTATCGTTACATTATTGGCCAAATATATCTTAAACGGAAAAGTATTTATAGATATAAGAGCTTTTCATCAAAAGAAAGCTTTATTTGGCCTCAATGCGATAATTTCAATTCGACAATTTCAAACTTTTATCTACATTGCTTTATGTCTTCGATGAAAAATTTCGAATCGAATTATTCAATAATATATTGCATCAGGAATTATAATACACTTGTTTGTAATGAACTTATTACCGGGTGGTTAATTACTTATACGAGACAACTCATCTATTGAATCGCGCTCTTGCTTAGCATTCTTAACACAGGGCAGCACAAATAAAAACTTAAGCGATGTTTAGCATTGTTTCATACCTTTAGTGGATACAGTGAATAAGTAAATATAAATTTATTGATGTTGCCAATAACTTTAGTATATACATAAACCAACTGCTTACAATAGCTACTTTGCATATTAAAAAAGAGTGGAACAAAAAAAAAAATTGATTTACAAATGAAAATAATAATGAATAAAGCTGCTGTCAATCCAAAGACTGCAACGTTGTGGAATGAACCAATCATAAAATCCAGACGGCAAAAAACACTTAAACAAAAATTAAAGGATATAAATATAGTGTTATTCTACTTTTTCGTATTTTTCAAAGATAAGTCAATAGACACTTGAATAACAGTGAATAAGTCTCCGGTCATAATAGAAAAGATTCCGTGGACTAGAATGAAATGGAGATATGTAAATATAAACTAGTGAGAAAAATAATTACAAGAGAGTTGCCTTTGTTGCTATTTGCTTATGTTGCATTTTTTAAACATACCTGTGTTTCATGTTGTCGTTAATTCACGTGCATGGCAAAAGGAAGATGCAGAGATATAGTTGAAGAAGACGCTGATGGTAAAAGTTTTTTTTTACAGGATTTATACACACATATAAAAGCTAATAAGTTTTTGCGAAAGTCTTTAAGTAAATTTTATACAAATTATAAACGCGGCCCAAAAATGTCTTTCAAAGGCAACACAAAAGTACAAAAGGTGATGGTACAACCCATTAACCTGATCTTTCGTTATTTGCAAAATCGTTCCCGCGTTCAAGTGTGGCTATATGAAAATATCAATTTACGTATCGAAGGACACATTGTGGGTTTTGATGAATACATGAATCTGGTGCTCGACGATGCCGAAGAGGTCTGGGTGAAGACAAGAACCCGCAAAAATCTGGGACGTATAATGCTGAAAGGCGATAATATCACGCTAATACAAAATGTAAGCCCCTCGAAAGATTGAGGTTAGGCTAACCAAGTAAAAGAAAATAGCAGCAACAACAAATGTAACGATGCCGGAGATTGGAAACATATAAACAATAGCTGTTAGTACTGATATGAAAAGTGAATAGAATTTAAGTTTCTTATAAAATTATTCTTCATTTCGTAAACGTAAGCAAGAGTCCATTGATTATTGAAGGAACATATACAATAGGATTTCTTCCTTTTTGGTTTTCTGTATCTTTAATTTTTATATCTGAAGTATTTCCATGCATTGTATGAATGTAAGTACATATATGTAATTCAATCATTTATACTTAACTTAATAAAAAGATTCTTATGACTTGAAGAAAAATTGAAGTGCAATTAATGCTGGAAGACTGACTAATTTGGTATGGAAGAACGTGTCTTTTATTAGTAGTTGGAATCCTCCATTGTTTTAAGAAATTCATTTTCAAAGTCCAAAAAAAAAAAAAGAGAATTTTAAAGTGAGGTAAGATGCTGAGTTGATTTGCTGAATTTTTTCTGATGTTATTCATCTGAAAACGTCGAAGCTACCAGAGGTGCAGAGATTAAATTTTATGTTTTCATATGCATGCACTTAACAATGGACTTGGGATCTTTAAATGTGTGTGTGCCTCAAAGGTAGAAAAATACGTCATTGTGTATACACATTTGTGTTTATTTATTAAAATTTATTTTTTAAGGTAGACAGAGTCTGGATGAACTTTCAATCTTTGATCATACACTTCGCCTTTATAGAACGACAGCATTTTTATTTATCACTCACAACTTTTATAAAACTAGTTTTGTAAACTCAACAATCTTTTGGTCAAGAGTTCAATACTTATCCGGCAAGAATTCTTCTTCCATTGCAAGTTTTATTTCTTATAAGCGAGAAGATGGCCCCAGGATAAGAAAAGCGCAGCTTTAGTATAATTGAATCGTTTAATATGTAATTGGCTTTGTCCTCATGCTATTATGGACAAAGGTTGCTTTTACATACACCTATATGGTCATCATAGAATTAGTTCGAGTTGCGTCCTATTGCTAAGCGGATTCGAATTTTTTCTATAGTGTGAAATTTTTCATGTAAAAGCTTTTATATTATATTGTAACAATAATCGATTTTCCTTCGCTTTGTTCACCCTTTTCAAGCCGCTGATGAGAGGAATCGAGTCTTTCTTTTCTTCGGATTTAAAAGGGAATTTTGTTTTAATTTGAAGCAAAGCCTTGTAAATCGCTGCATTTGTATTGATAGAGGAATTTTCTTTTTCCGATGACGTAATCGGTTTTTAAAATTCTTCTATTGCGGCCAAGTGTCAAAATGTATTGGAATTGATGAAATTGTTTAAAAATTTAACACTTAAAGTGAGATTAAAACTTTAATATAAGAAAGTATTTAATGTGTGCCGCGAGAGGTACTCCCTCTCTTCTAAGAGAAGAGTAAATTTTTTGTGGAAATTGCGATTACAAGTTTTAATTTGTTTTGCTTACTAATAAGTACAAGCTTAAATACTATACTAGATGCTAGGCCGCGAGAAGATTTACTATGCTGTTCAGTCGCCATAAGACGAATTCGCTTTGAGAAAGGAGGCTTAGAGAGATAGGTTTAAAAGTGAGAAATAACTGAATGGAAGGTTAATTGAAAATCTTACTAATATTCTGCAAGTTGTGGAGGGTTATATCGGCTGAAGCTCTTAAACGTAAGAGAGAAGCTCGAAACGACACGAAATTTCCATCAGCACAAAAGCAATGCACTTCCAATGGCTTCACTATTGTGATATAATGGAGCATACTTTTACTCTCAAGCCAATTCACCTATCAACGTATAACTAATAAATATATTCTTAGCCCAAACAATTAAAAATTCAGAAAAAGTTTCGATAGTAACTTTAATCGTTTTTTTTTTTTTTTTACATTGATTTTAACATCGGTGTCTTTCTTTATCCTTCTGGACAATGTAAGGGATCGATTAAGGCAATAAAAAAAAATTGAGATCTTGACGATCTCTCTCGTACGGTCATACTCCTTAAGTGATATTGATCTCAAAAGAATGTACGGCGCTTGTTCAATTAATTGGAATGAAACCAAAACTTAATAGGATTTTAGGAATTCCATGACCACCATCAACGTCTAAATATTATTGCAGCTAAATAAAATAAGTTACAGATGTCAGGTGATTAGGTGATGTAATACAAAGTAACATTGATATTAATATCCTATACCACCTGGAGTACAAGTACAGGGATATATTAAGCTTGGGACATTTCTGAATCACTTTAGATTTGCTCGTCGATCTTTTTTTCCTCTGATCTGATATTTTGATGCAATTTAGTCCATTGGCCCAAGAACAAAAGCTATTGAAAAGATTTCGAATCGCTATATTTTTTCGACTATTTTCCATACAATGCCGTCGATAAATAGGGTTAGGTTTTTAAAAATAAGTTTCCTATATCGAGTTGAGTGTTTGTCTTACTCAAAACAGTCTACTCGGTCTTTATATTTTCGACAAGCTATGAAAATCTATGAACTCTCGGGGACTCGTGTAAGTAAGTTGTATTTTTCTTTTTTTTCCACATTTCGTTTTCCGCATTTCCATACAAGAATAGCTGCTGCTACGAAGATAGCGGTCAATAACACGGTACGCCTGAGTAATGTCATCGAATCATTGAAGAAGTAAGAAATGCATCAGAAAATAAATAAGGCTGTTCGGTAAGGTTTCCGGAGGTGAAGCAAGCTTTTCGTAGCAAGCTTTATCCATGCCATCCATGACTTCTTTGTAGTTTGAGAAAAAAGCTTCCCTCTCTTTTCTATCTAGTCGTTTGTTTTTACTTACAAACTCGCCCATTTTTTGCGAAAAGCATAGTAATGGTGAGTATGCGAGATTCGACCACTACCGACTTTTTGACTTGTTAAATTTGTTCACAATATCGTTCGAATACATTCTCATTTGATTTTATGATCGCTACATAACGCATTTTGATATATTCTCTAAGCTAGCATTCTTTGAGACGTGTCAATAGTTTCCCTTGGTCACCACCATTTGAAAGGGAACTTTCATTGGCCTTGGATAAAGGAAAGAAATGGATAAGCTCTTGGATTTGTTCTAATCCTAGACAATATATATGGAAGTACCGTAGCCAACAACAAAACAAAAAGGAAATATTTATGAAACATTAATTGATCTTCAAGCAAATCTATAGGGAAAGTAAACACATATTGATATACATATATATATATGTACAGATATTGAGAAAGGCATTAGGAGTGTTTAAATTTCAAGAAAATGAGTGTAGTTTGCTTATATAATTGCATTGTTTTCGATCTCTTTAGATGACAACTGCTCCACTGTTGGTACTGATCTAAGTCAACAAAAGTGGATTATACTTCTAAAGCTTCTTTCGCTCTATCGGTATCTTTTTTCTTTAAATCTTGACGGTTCAAATGATTTAAATGATCTCTTAAATGAATCATTGATCATGAAAGGTTCAAGTTTTGCCCTTTTTGTTTGTTTCTTGCTTGGTTCGTCCGAAACTGAAAAAGTTAACCTCCCAGAAAGTTTATAAATGCTTCTAGGCTCGATTTGTGCTCTATTTTCGAAGTGTAACAGGATGAAATTAATTATATCAAGGTGTCACCTAGAAGAGAATTGCAGAAGAGCTTTATTTCGAATCACTTAGCACATATCACAACGGCACTAACAGGC
>NW_024005939.1:0-8866 GCF_014805625.2 Glossina fuscipes
TCTTATTTGTTTTTGTTGATCAACATACGCTAAGCAAAAAAAAAAAATAATAATAATAATAATAATAATAAAAATAATAAAGAGCATAAACAACTTAGAGAGCTGCACAGCTACCAAAGCAATTTCTTGATTCTTTATATGGTAGTTAAGTCTCTAGAGTAAGAAAATTAATTAAAGTTTCTCGTGTTTGTGTGCATGTATTGATAAAATATAAACAAATCGTAGCGGAAGGTAACATGTTATAACAATGACTATAAGACTCAATTAAATGAATTTAAAGCACGTGTCAGGTGAAAATTTTATGAGCGATTGAGCGATGATGGCCGATTAAAAAGCAAAAAAATAAAAGCAGAAAAACAAAAAAATCGTTTTTCCTTCTTTTTTCTTCGTTTACTTCGTTCAATAATAACAACTGCTAACTTACTTACTGATCATTTCATAACCATATTAAAGACTTAAGCTGCAAACTTGCCAAGACATTGTCATTGAATGCGTACAAGCATACAATGGGCACACGTGTACCGCCACCTTGTCCGACGCCCCTAATATGTGATGGTCAAGTGATGGCCGGTCTAACACAACTCATTGATGATTTGCAGAGATTGTCTGAAGATCAGGATAGTGCTGATGTTGTCTTCATATGCGGCCGCGAAGAGGAACGCATTTATGGCCATCGCATTATGTTAATGGCACGGTAAGCTTAAAAAAGGCAAAATAAATGAGAATCAATAACAAATAAAATAAACTTCCACAAGGTGAATATCTCTTCAATAGCAACAATTATCCGTTCAATATATATATATATCATCCAGACAGTCGCGCAGACAAACATATCATTAAATTGATTGCTGGCATTGCTGGCAATCAATATATCTCGTAACTCGTATTCTTAATTGTCATTCTGTTGCAAGTGGCATAAATGAATCTCTTTTCCAAGCTTCTTTCTTTTATGAATTTCCGTACATTTTTACACTTATGGCAATTGTCTCACGAAACGATCAGACAACAAACATCGCAATGCCATTGCAATTCTGTGATGGTATGTGAATCAATTATTAAATGTTGTAAAAATCCTGCTGCATGCAATTTTGTTGCATCCTTGCACATATGAATGAATCGAATACAAATCTTGATTAAAACAAGTAAGAACATTATAATCGGATGACACCGACTATTACATACCCAACATCAGTTCGTCTACTACGTTTATTCGCTCGTTTTGATAATAATGCTTCCAAAACCACAAACACACATTATCCTCACGTAAAACGCTAACTGGACTGAAAGATATGCACATTGGAAGGTTACATTTTCTGCCCATGTAAGGCTTTGCGTTTCGTGATAGCACGTACACATGTTGGGGTACGAAGTAAATAAAACTATATGGTCGCCATTCACTACCGGACTGACGTCAGACGGACAGCCAGGTTTAGACCAATTCAGATTATGATTGTGAATCGATCGCTACAGTAAACGGTGGGTCTATCTTAAGCCCTTCTACGTGTTTCATACGTCCGCACTAACTGCACCCTGCACCACAAGCGGTGTAGGGTATAAAAAAAAACGGCTTTGACGAAATTTCAAAATTATTGACGAAAAGAGAAGTAAAAGGAGATTTTTTTTGTATTTCAAGGACTGGAAAAATAATCAACCATTACTCAGTTTAGAGACCACATATACTCACTCAATTGCAAAGGTAATGCACAGATCAGCAAACAAAAACGAATTTTTTTTTCTTTTTTTATTTTCTTGCAATATTCCGTTATATTCGTTTTTCTATAAAAAGATTTTTGCGCATATTCAAAAGCATCCTTCTGAGATTTGCAGACAGATAGGCGTGAAAGAATGTGTGCGGGGGGATTCATGGAATTTTTCCGTTGAAGACGTAGACTTGTCATAGAGTGCATCATCTTGATGGAACCAAAGGTATCAAGCGATTCCCGCAATACGGAGATCATAAGCTTGTTAGCTGACTGCTGTGTTTGCAATCATTTGGCACAGATTTCATCAAATTCTCTCCCGTGACCGGACAGTCGATCCGATTCAATAATGTAATGATGCATCAATGCTTTGTCCGCTATCAGATACCGCATAAAAGTGTCTCCTATTTAATGGTTTTAAATAGCTGCAAATAGCATCGACAATCAGTAGTACGTACGCTGACGTCTTAGTTCCACTGTAAGTGAAACTCATATTTCCTTTTTTATGCATAAATTACTACAAGCTTCGCCCGTAGAACATGCGATCAAATATTTGTACATTTGTCTGCTGTAGTTAATGAGTGATGAACAAAAAATCAATTTTGTGCTGCTTTTGAAAATCAAAGGTGTTCGCACTTTTCGTAGTACTGTAGGCGTGTCCATCAACCGATTTGGCCCATTTTGAATACCAAATTGCGTGCAAGAATTTCCAATGTTTCTGCCTAATTTTTGCCGCCACGAGAATGCCAACGACAAACACTTATCGGACGGACAGACATGGCTTAATGAATTCAGAATTTCACATTCATCAAGAATATATAGGGGGATTTATAGGGTCTCTGTATCGAATCTCTCCCCCAAAGGCAGACAGGCTTAAAACGATTCAGAATAGTAGATCTATCTCCAAAATAGGTCAAATACTATGCTATATTATGGAGAGGGTGTAGGGTGTAAATAGTGTGAATTTATCATAGAGCGTTCTAACACGAATGGTACAATCTCTTTCTTCATTCTTTTTCAGCTTAAGCATTGGTAAACAGGGAGAATTGCACTCCAGGAACTATTAGGGTTTGGATGACGGACGTCACATGGACCCGGTCCAGAATTTTTGATACAATTCACATACTGGTATTTCAAAGCATCGAGCCCGAATTTTAAATGGGTTTTAAATGCAACTCGTAAATATACAATTGAAAGGCAAAAAATCGAACAAGTTTGCTGAACAATATTTTCAAGGTCTGAGGTTAGAAGATTGATTGTAGATCAGTAGTTTCCAGGTTAGTGAACGCCTGCATAAGGACTTTTCAGTTGAAAATTTCTTCAGATTAGTCATGGATATCTCAGGATATAGTAAAAGAAGGCAGGACGAAATTCATAGATTTCAAAGGCATACAACTTTGCTTGCCCGTCGAGTAAGTAATACATTTATCTCTTCATCATTTTTCCAGTTACATGTCATCAATACATTTTATTAGGTTAGGTAGTGATTTATATAGTCTTTCTTCAGATTAAGCCCAGATTGAGTTAACGATTAGTTACAGGAGTTTGTGTACATTAAGCAACAATCACAATTTATGTTTGGCTTGGGTGAACGGCACAGTACGCGAAGATTAATACGCGCTCAGCATAGTACATTTGCAAAATAATAAAGAACTCCCACAATAACCACTCCTTTATTCATAAAAAAAAAAAAAAACTTACTTAGATTGACACAATCTGCAGCAAAAGCATTCTTAAAATATCTTTCTTCTTATACTCACCAGGTGTAAGAGTTTTAAAACAGCCAAACGTGGCGAATTATGCCGTATACCCGGTTGCACTGTGTCACCGGCTGCACCAGGCACGCCGACACCAGTGCGTCTCCCTCACGTACATCCCGAAGTATTTCGCCAATTCATTTTATATGTGTATACAGCCAAGGTAAGCTTGAAGGTCGCCTTAAACTCACTTTTCACATAAATCATTCCTTTCTTAGATTTTGTTACAAGATTCGCGAGTTTTTGAAATGATGACCTTAGCCCAGGATATGGGCTGTTGCGAGTTGCGTGCCGCATGCGAGGATCATGTCATTGCGACACTCTCAGTAGACAACGCTTGTACTTTTCTTACAGCCGTCATGGAAATAAAAGAAAAGGGAGGTAATAATTTAAAATTTACTCGATTTTTTTTTTTTTTTTTTTTTTTTTTTTGTTAAAGCTTTAATTCGTTTATCGTTACATTATTGGCCAAATATATCTTAAACGGAAAAGTATTTATAGATATAAGAGCTTTTCATCAAAAGAAAGCTTTATTTGGCCTCAATGCGATAATTTCAATTCGACAATTTCAAACTTTTATCTACATTGCTTTATGTCTTCGATGAAAAATTTCGAATCGAATTATTCAATAATATATTGCATCAGGAATTATAATACACTTGTTTGTAATGAACTTATTACCGGGTGGTTAATTACTTATACGAGACAACTCATCTATTGAATCGCGCTCTTGCTTAGCATTCTTAACACAGGGCAGCACAAATAAAAACTTAAGCGATGTTTAGCATTGTTTCATACCTTTAGTGGATACAGTGAATAAGTAAATATAAATTTATTGATGTTGCCAATAACTTTAGTATATACATAAACCAACTGCTTACAATAGCTACTTTGCATATTAAAAAAGAGTGGAACAAAAAAAAAAATTGATTTACAAATGAAAATAATAATGAATAAAGCTGCTGTCAATCCAAAGACTGCAACGTTGTGGAATGAACCAATCATAAAATCCAGACGGCAAAAAACACTTAAACAAAAATTAAAGGATATAAATATAGTGTTATTCTACTTTTTCGTATTTTTCAAAGATAAGTCAATAGACACTTGAATAACAGTGAATAAGTCTCCGGTCATAATAGAAAAGATTCCGTGGACTAGAATGAAATGGAGATATGTAAATATAAACTAGTGAGAAAAATAATTACAAGAGAGTTGCCTTTGTTGCTATTTGCTTATGTTGCATTTTTTAAACATACCTGTGTTTCATGTTGTCGTTAATTCACGTGCATGGCAAAAGGAAGATGCAGAGATATAGTTGAAGAAGACGCTGATGGTAAAAGTTTTTTTTTACAGGATTTATACACACATATAAAAGCTAATAAGTTTTTGCGAAAGTCTTTAAGTAAATTTTATACAAATTATAAACGCGGCCCAAAAATGTCTTTCAAAGGCAACACAAAAGTACAAAAGGTGATGGTACAACCCATTAACCTGATCTTTCGTTATTTGCAAAATCGTTCCCGCGTTCAAGTGTGGCTATATGAAAATATCAATTTACGTATCGAAGGACACATTGTGGGTTTTGATGAATACATGAATCTGGTGCTCGACGATGCCGAAGAGGTCTGGGTGAAGACAAGAACCCGCAAAAATCTGGGACGTATAATGCTGAAAGGCGATAATATCACGCTAATACAAAATGTAAGCCCCTCGAAAGATTGAGGTTAGGCTAACCAAGTAAAAGAAAATAGCAGCAACAACAAATGTAACGATGCCGGAGATTGGAAACATATAAACAATAGCTGTTAGTACTGATATGAAAAGTGAATAGAATTTAAGTTTCTTATAAAATTATTCTTCATTTCGTAAACGTAAGCAAGAGTCCATTGATTATTGAAGGAACATATACAATAGGATTTCTTCCTTTTTGGTTTTCTGTATCTTTAATTTTTATATCTGAAGTATTTCCATGCATTGTATGAATGTAAGTACATATATGTAATTCAATCATTTATACTTAACTTAATAAAAAGATTCTTATGACTTGAAGAAAAATTGAAGTGCAATTAATGCTGGAAGACTGACTAATTTGGTATGGAAGAACGTGTCTTTTATTAGTAGTTGGAATCCTCCATTGTTTTAAGAAATTCATTTTCAAAGTCCAAAAAAAAAAAAAGAGAATTTTAAAGTGAGGTAAGATGCTGAGTTGATTTGCTGAATTTTTTCTGATGTTATTCATCTGAAAACGTCGAAGCTACCAGAGGTGCAGAGATTAAATTTTATGTTTTCATATGCATGCACTTAACAATGGACTTGGGATCTTTAAATGTGTGTGTGCCTCAAAGGTAGAAAAATACGTCATTGTGTATACACATTTGTGTTTATTTATTAAAATTTATTTTTTAAGGTAGACAGAGTCTGGATGAACTTTCAATCTTTGATCATACACTTCGCCTTTATAGAACGACAGCATTTTTATTTATCACTCACAACTTTTATAAAACTAGTTTTGTAAACTCAACAATCTTTTGGTCAAGAGTTCAATACTTATCCGGCAAGAATTCTTCTTCCATTGCAAGTTTTATTTCTTATAAGCGAGAAGATGGCCCCAGGATAAGAAAAGCGCAGCTTTAGTATAATTGAATCGTTTAATATGTAATTGGCTTTGTCCTCATGCTATTATGGACAAAGGTTGCTTTTACATACACCTATATGGTCATCATAGAATTAGTTCGAGTTGCGTCCTATTGCTAAGCGGATTCGAATTTTTTCTATAGTGTGAAATTTTTCATGTAAAAGCTTTTATATTATATTGTAACAATAATCGATTTTCCTTCGCTTTGTTCACCCTTTTCAAGCCGCTGATGAGAGGAATCGAGTCTTTCTTTTCTTCGGATTTAAAAGGGAATTTTGTTTTAATTTGAAGCAAAGCCTTGTAAATCGCTGCATTTGTATTGATAGAGGAATTTTCTTTTTCCGATGACGTAATCGGTTTTTAAAATTCTTCTATTGCGGCCAAGTGTCAAAATGTATTGGAATTGATGAAATTGTTTAAAAATTTAACACTTAAAGTGAGATTAAAACTTTAATATAAGAAAGTATTTAATGTGTGCCGCGAGAGGTACTCCCTCTCTTCTAAGAGAAGAGTAAATTTTTTGTGGAAATTGCGATTACAAGTTTTAATTTGTTTTGCTTACTAATAAGTACAAGCTTAAATACTATACTAGATGCTAGGCCGCGAGAAGATTTACTATGCTGTTCAGTCGCCATAAGACGAATTCGCTTTGAGAAAGGAGGCTTAGAGAGATAGGTTTAAAAGTGAGAAATAACTGAATGGAAGGTTAATTGAAAATCTTACTAATATTCTGCAAGTTGTGGAGGGTTATATCGGCTGAAGCTCTTAAACGTAAGAGAGAAGCTCGAAACGACACGAAATTTCCATCAGCACAAAAGCAATGCACTTCCAATGGCTTCACTATTGTGATATAATGGAGCATACTTTTACTCTCAAGCCAATTCACCTATCAACGTATAACTAATAAATATATTCTTAGCCCAAACAATTAAAAATTCAGAAAAAGTTTCGATAGTAACTTTAATCGTTTTTTTTTTTTTTTTACATTGATTTTAACATCGGTGTCTTTCTTTATCCTTCTGGACAATGTAAGGGATCGATTAAGGCAATAAAAAAAAATTGAGATCTTGACGATCTCTCTCGTACGGTCATACTCCTTAAGTGATATTGATCTCAAAAGAATGTACGGCGCTTGTTCAATTAATTGGAATGAAACCAAAACTTAATAGGATTTTAGGAATTCCATGACCACCATCAACGTCTAAATATTATTGCAGCTAAATAAAATAAGTTACAGATGTCAGGTGATTAGGTGATGTAATACAAAGTAACATTGATATTAATATCCTATACCACCTGGAGTACAAGTACAGGGATATATTAAGCTTGGGACATTTCTGAATCACTTTAGATTTGCTCGTCGATCTTTTTTTCCTCTGATCTGATATTTTGATGCAATTTAGTCCATTGGCCCAAGAACAAAAGCTATTGAAAAGATTTCGAATCGCTATATTTTTTCGACTATTTTCCATACAATGCCGTCGATAAATAGGGTTAGGTTTTTAAAAATAAGTTTCCTATATCGAGTTGAGTGTTTGTCTTACTCAAAACAGTCTACTCGGTCTTTATATTTTCGACAAGCTATGAAAATCTATGAACTCTCGGGGACTCGTGTAAGTAAGTTGTATTTTTCTTTTTTTTCCACATTTCGTTTTCCGCATTTCCATACAAGAATAGCTGCTGCTACGAAGATAGCGGTCAATAACACGGTACGCCTGAGTAATGTCATCGAATCATTGAAGAAGTAAGAAATGCATCAGAAAATAAATAAGGCTGTTCGGTAAGGTTTCCGGAGGTGAAGCAAGCTTTTCGTAGCAAGCTTTATCCATGCCATCCATGACTTCTTTGTAGTTTGAGAAAAAAGCTTCCCTCTCTTTTCTATCTAGTCGTTTGTTTTTACTTACAAACTCGCCCATTTTTTGCGAAAAGCATAGTAATGGTGAGTATGCGAGATTCGACCACTACCGACTTTTTGACTTGTTAAATTTGTTCACAATATCGTTCGAATACATTCTCATTTGATTTTATGATCGCTACATAACGCATTTTGATATATTCTCTAAGCTAGCATTCTTTGAGACGTGTCAATAGTTTCCCTTGGTCACCACCATTTGAAAGGGAACTTTCATTGGCCTTGGATAAAGGAAAGAAATGGATAAGCTCTTGGATTTGTTCTAATCCTAGACAATATATATGGAAGTACCGTAGCCAACAACAAAACAAAAAGGAAATATTTATGAAACATTAATTGATCTTCAAGCAAATCTATAGGGAAAGTAAACACATATTGATATACATATATATATATGTACAGATATTGAGAAAGGCATTAGGAGTGTTTAAATTTCAAGAAAATGAGTGTAGTTTGCTTATATAATTGCATTGTTTTCGATCTCTTTAGATGACAACTGCTCCACTGTTGGTACTGATCTAAGTCAACAAAAGTGGATTATACTTCTAAAGCTTCTTTCGCTCTATCGGTATCTTTTTTCTTTAAATCTTGACGGTTCAAATGATTTAAATGATCTCTTAAATGAATCATTGATCATGAAAGGTTCAAGTTTTGCCCTTTTTGTTTGTTTCTTGCTTGGTTCGTCCGAAACTGAAAAAGTTAACCTCCCAGAAAGTTTATAAATGCTTCTAGGCTCGATTTGTGCTCTATTTTCGAAGTGTAACAGGATGAAATTAATTATATCAAGGTGTCACCTAGAAGAGAATTGCAGAAGAGCTTTATTTCGAATCACTTAGCACATATCACAACGGCACTAACAGGC
>NW_024005940.1:0-37540 GCF_014805625.2 Glossina fuscipes
GTACAACTTTTTCACGGTTCTACAGGTAAAAAAAAAAAAAAAAAAAATTTTGTTTTTCATCTCCTTTTAAATATAACTTGTTTTTTTTATTAGCAAATGAAACTTGAGCTCTTGAATCTCGGTCAGTGAACATGTTTGGTTTTGATGCATACAAAAAAATTATATTATGAAGGTTTTACGCAATACTCTATAATAATAGTAATAATCATAAAAAAAAAACAACAAGGTACCCAACTTAAAATGAGGTTTTTATGCCGTTTAAAAAAAAAAAAAAAAATTGAAATGAAATATTAAAAAAAAAGAAAAAAGAAGAAGCAAACGAACTTTGGCGTTAGGAACAAATTGATGCTTCTCCTTCTTATTTAACTTTTACTTGAAGCGTAAAATAGATTGCAAGGTTAATTAACTGAAATTATTATTACACTAAACTGGCAAAGGCATTCTAAGCTTGTTATTTAATATGCAACAGTCACATATTTCCGGATATGTGCATTTGCTCCTCTTCATCCATTGTTGTTTTGTTGGAGTTTTAAATGTTGCTACAATTGCAGTAGAAGGTTATAATTAGGCACATCGTAGGCAGGAAGGCAAGAATGAAAGGTGACATTGATTCATTCATATTTTTTCAAAATTTGTTGCCATTAATTCATAAGAAATATGTGGCAGGCAAGAGCCGTAGAGAGGTGCGTCCGAATAAGTGCCAGATTTACAGCAGTTATATAATGCTAAGGCCAGCATTATTACTGTGTTGGCCGTTTTTATTTAATACTCACATTCCATATCCTTATGAAATAGCCAAAGGTGCTCTACAGCTGCAAAGTGTAAAGTTCTCACAGTAGACAAAGGTTTATGGTTTGAAGATTTACTTAATTAATTTTCAATGTATTCGTCGTTCTAAGCTAAGCATATTTGGCAGCAATTCTTTATTTCATTTCATATTGAGTTAAGAAGCGCGTAGGCCCAATCACATTCATCCTTGTATGTAAATGTGTGGACTAATAATTCACGGGATTTGGGAAGAATGTTTTCTTTTTTACCAAGCTCGACTTTCTTTATCGACATATTTGCCCTCAAGAGAGTTAGTCATATCATGACTTCTCCCACATTTTGATCCCTTTGTAAGTTTCAATATCACTGAGTAGCTCATTCACTTTTCATCTTTTTCTCTTTCTCCGCTTATTTTTCACTATCACTGTGTTACATGTATCCTCTAAATGTCGCAAACAAAACAAATTTCATCACATTTTTTGCTGGAGCATCCTTATGATATTTGTGAACAGATAATAGTGGTCGGGACAGAAATCTGCAGAATGGCATATAAAACTCCAGTTTACTTGATACTTTTGTTTCACTGCCAGTACAAGCGATATCCCCTCGGAAAAGAGCTTTATTATGCTCAAATAAATATTCATGTGAAATACGGAATACACTGCCGTTCGACTGGATGACAGTCTATTCCTTATTCTTCTTCGTATTAAAAATGCTTTCATATCCATAATGAAAAGCAAAAAGTAGTGTGGTATGTAGTTTACAATGTTTTCGTTTCTCAGGGCAATATAAAAACCTAAAGGCCTAGACTACGCTCATAAAATTGTGATGGCTAACGATTTATATGTCCAAACATAAAAATATAATTTGTTAGTTGGCTAACAAAATAAGTCCATCTAGCCAGACTAACTTCGTCACGGAATGCTTATAAGCTCACACTTATAATACCCACAACACATTTCGATTAAAATGGTCATGGGCTCCATACGTGTAAACGCATTGACACCCTTACATCATACATACAACGTACATAAATTTAAAAGACATGACGTTTTCCATTTGTAGACTTTGCCAAGTCACACGGTTGACATGGGTACTAACTTGCGTTATCGTGCAATTCAATCCATTGAAGTAAACCAAGAACATTTTGTATACGTAAAGTGTAAAGTAGAGCCAATGCCATCGTGTAAATGCAAATTGAATAAGATGCGCACTAATTGACATTAGCGAGGATTATCTCTGTCCATCTCCTTTAGTTGGCCGTAGTAGCTTAGTTAAGCTTACTTAAGCTTAGCCAAGTTTGAACCTTAGCTATTAGAGCTGCATAGAAAAAATTTGCGGTATGGCATACTGTGTTTGAAGCGAGGAAATTTATCGTTTTACTATACTAAAGATTTTTCTATTTGTGTTTCGCGGAATTAATAAATGCGTTCTTATGAAGAAGACAACAAACAATTTAACAAACAAATAATTTATTGTTGTGTGATTGTCCTTTAAACTAAGCGCTTACTTTAGAGGTGTATGTGCGTGCACGCACGTATATTTTCATATTTATATAAACAACGTTTTTTCGCACTTTTGTTTTGTGCAATCATTTACGTAAATGACATATCAATTCATTTCTATGGTAACGCGTGGCGTACTTGAATGACACGACAAGCGTTAATAAGTGCTCTCTTATTCAACGGCAAACAATGAAACTTGATGCTTTTTCATTCAATTGCCCTCAATATCGTCATCATTAAGAGCCTAGGCAGCGTCATCGCTATCATTATCATCATCATCATCATCATCATAGTCATCATTATCATCACCATTAAGAGCCTGGGCAGCATCATCAGTACCATCAATTATTGTTAGTATTGAGTAAAATTTGACCATGTGATTATAAGAACAAGCATGCAACAGACGTTGCAAGTACTTGGATGGCAAGAGTAAGAGTTGTTAATATAATAATAAATAAAATTGAAAAATAAAGCGGAAAAAAAAAAAAACAAAAATGTAGGAGTGAAGACCTGACATAAGATTTACGTTGGATTAAATTTTAATTTAATTAGTGAACTTTCCTTGTCGACCGGTTATAACGAAAACTTATTTCTCCTCCCTTTCTATCTTTCCTTTCCTTGCCCGCCAACGCTTTCTCTCACGCCATTATCTCGACCAGCATCAGAATTTAATTTCTTTCATATATAAATTAAGCGAAAAAATGTGAATAAATTTTTTTCTTTTGCTTATGGTTTTCTGTTTTAAGTAATTTTCCAATTAACTCGATTCAAAAATTTTATTTTATTAAAAAAAAATTTTTTAATTTTACACATAATCTGTCAAAAAAAAAAAAAATAAAAAAAAAAATACCGGGAATTGTCAATGATTTTTATTTTTCCCTCTTGCTAACGGTCAACGGCTATTTGATCTTTCTATAGTCTTTTAGTTATCTTTGATTCTTTTGCGATTCTTTTTCATAGAATTTCATAGGCTTAGCATACAAGGCGTAGTTAATCAAGCGATGTGATTTTAAGCCAAGAAATCCTATACAGAAACATTTTCCCATAAAATGAAAAATTTTGAGTTACTTCAGAATAAGTTATACTCTCCAAGGCATGTCATGCCGAAAGCATTACCGAAAATGCTATGGCATGTAAACATCATACGCTAGCTATCTTTCTTATAGTGAAAGGTGGTGCAATGATTTCTTTAATGCATTTGCATAAATGATATTTCAGTCCATTCAGTGATTCAGTCTTCAATCATTTTCACGGTTCTCCTTGAATGCCTACACTATTGTCATATAAAAATTTTTCTTTGTTTGATAGCAAAACCGCAGCAAAATCAATTCGACGCAATAGTCGCGCTATTCAGAAGTTAGACCGAATATTAAACTCATGATTTCCGTTACTTTTTTGACCGGCAATTTATTTCGATTTTATTACATATTCCATTCAGTTATTCCGAGTGTTAATGTACATGCATCACATGTTACTTACTGATAGTAAAACGAAATTCTTTTATATCTGTTGCCTTTGTGTCTGTTTGCGGCGGCTTTACTTTGCATTTAACGTTCTCATCATAAATACGTTTATTGTACATCATCACGTGTTTTTGCTTGATTATGACATCATGACACGCGACCTGTCTTGAAAATGAAATTATTTCAGAAAAAAAAAAAAAAAAAAAAAAAAAAAAAAAAGTAAGAAAAACAAGCAGCCTACCGCCGAGCCGGAAAACGGCAACCAAATGTTTGACAAGTTTTTATAGGATTTTTACCGCTTATGTTTTTTTTTTTTTTTTTTCTCTTTTGTACGTGAATTCTCGTTTTTTCTTGTGGCATAAAAATGCAGAAAAAATGCTTTCGGTTTTGTAAAGTCACGTAAATTTAACGTTTGTTAAAAATTATTTGTTGTCATTGTTATTATTGTTATTGTTTTTGCTTTTGTTGCTACTGGTGTTGAAGGTCTGTTTTTTTTTTTTTTTTTTTTTTTTTTTAAAGTCGTGAAGGTTTCATGGTTCTTAGGTTCATTTTTTTGTATTTCCATTTCCAGTTTTTTTTTATTTTTTATTTTTTATGTGGCATGCATGTGACATGTGCAGCCTCAGCAGAATTTAACTTTTATTTTTTTTTTATTTTTTTTTTTATAAGCACTTATAAGGCTGTAATCTGTTTTATCGTGACAGCATAATTATATTTTCTTTATTTACATACGTACTTGTTCGCGTATGAATGTCGATGTGCTTTTTATTAATGCAAAAAACCATGTTTTTGGTATTTAAGGATGGAATCGAATTTTGCGTATGTATATGTATGAGAGTGAGTTTATGGTTGATATGAGATGTATGAAGTGCGGCGGGGATGTGCCTACGAATCGAGAAGCATTACACATTCCTTACAAAAATCGGTTGTGTGATGATGTGATTCTATAGAATGTTCGTCATAAAGAAGAAGTAAATGAATTGTGCTTTTTTTTTTTTTGGATGTTATGTCGCAAGCATTTCCATAGTTTCTTTTCATATTTCATCGTCTCAAACCTCAACAATTCATCAGAAAACAGTAGACGGTAAAAAACAATGTTTGCAGATGAAGCAATTATTTCTTATCAATATTTTGCATTTTTTGCATTACATGCGGCTAAGTACATCGATTACTGATGGTAAAATCATTTTAATGAGTGAGACGACTACATTTATCTCATAATAAAGAGATTCCGGAACAAAAAAACACAGCGTGCGAGGACACAAAACCTTTAGCTAAGAGAGTTCGGGATGGTCCGCATTTTTCCAATAGGATCAAAGGCTTATCGTTTAGGAAAGGGACCAATTCAATAATTGCGCAATTGGATTGGGACACTAGAAGGTCGGGGGCACCTTTAGAATATTTGTGTGTCGAAGTTGTCAGTATAGAGCGAGAATATTCGGTAATTTTAGAAATTGAATAGACTTTTGCCTGCCCTGAGGCATGAGTATGAATGCATTACTTTTCAATATAAGAGAACTTGTACTTATTTATATTTATTTTTGCGTTATTTTGGTTGAAAAAATCTTTGGAAGTTAAGAAGATAAACAAATTGATTCTATGCACTTTCCATAGTAATCTGCGTAAAAAGAAATAACAAAAATAAAAAAAAGAAAATGTTATGGAAAGAGTTTTTTCGCCAACTTCGAAATGAGTCTCAATCGGGTGAAATAATCGACCGCTATATACACATTTCGTAGATTGATTAAGTTGTGGCTTTCAGTTTTTTCCTTGGATTGCTTTTTTACACTTTCTCTCAAGTAACTCGAAGGACTTTTCTTGCGTTCATGGTAGTTGATTTTTTTATCAAAAACTTCTAATGAGCTCTTGGGAAAGCAATCGTGCAGCCATATAGTTCAAGGCCAAAATACCATTTACAGTATTATGAATGCGCTCCAAGTTTTATCAAGTCCGGACTTATATGCAAACTTTTTGTCATCGCCGATGTTTTTGCTATTTATTGGCTCTGTAATATTGATACTTTGATGGGATTTTTTAAAGTTCGGTTCGAAACGTGTGAAAATATTGTTGAAGACCGAAATTTCGCAGTATGTGCTTGCATGTATTAGTGTGGTGAAATTGTTCAGGTAATGCAAAGCATCACTGTGCACAGCGATTAAATTCGATGATTTTTGCCTCTCTCTAATTACTCGATGTGTTCAAACGCTAATCATGAAACGCTCAAATGCATGTCATGCTCATGCATTGTCCGCAATCATGGCGTTTGTTATTTGATTTGAAGGAATCTGTTGGCGAACACCATTAAATCCTTTTAAAAGCTTATGGCGATGCTGCTCTGTCGTATCCCAATTGCGGTTGCAACGGTTTGAACATAGCCAGTTTGATGTCAATGGTGAAGAACGGCCTGGGAAACGTAAACAGTTCGAACTCAGTGAATTGCAAAACTTATTGGACGAAAATCCAAGTCAAGCTCTTAAGGAATTTTCAGACAGCTTAGCAGTTAATGGATCAACAGTTTCCATACGCTTACATGCGAGGGGAAAAAACCAAAACGAAGGGAAATGGTTACCGTACATATTGACTGAAAACAACATCTCAACATCGCGTGTCAGGCAAAAAAAGAAAAGCTTTCTGCAGACTATTGTGATTGGCAAAGAAAAGTTGTATTAATTCTAACCATTAAAAAGTCGCGGAGCGGGAAGAGCTTTCCATCCAAGTTTTGCTGTGCACATGGATCACCACCAGGGTGTAGTGTGCTACGAGCTGCTAAAACCAAATGAAACGGTTACTGCAGATGTCCATAGACGTTAGTTGAACAAACTGAATGATGTATTGTTGCATAAAATACTAGGAATAGCGATTAACAGACGTAAAGTCGTTCTCTTGCATGACAATGCTCGGCCCCACGTTACAATAGTTGTCAAGGATACAGTGTTGCACCTCAAATGGGAAGTTCTGCCGCTTCCATACTCCATGCTCACCAGACGTAACCCCTTCTGACTATCACTTGCTCAGATCGATGCAGCTTGGCTTGGCTCCCACACGGTTCCGCGTTGCTGAAGAAATACAAAAACGGCTCGATGTTTAGATCAATGCCAAACCAATATCTAAGTGCCAAAAATATGGCAAAATGTTGTAGAAAATGATCGAAAACATAATTATTTTCAATAAATGCCCTTTTAAAAGTGATAAATTGATCAGAAAACATGCAAGCTCCGAAAATTAGTAAAGAATTTTATGAAATTTACAGACTTTTTCCAACTTGTTTATGGTCAACGTAAAAGTATATGACAATTTTTAACTTTTGCGCGGCCTAATATTACTATCCGCTCAAAATCTAATAAAGATAAAATTCAAATTTTATTTTATAGATAATATCGCCCATCCCTCTCTATACAAAATGTTATACGGTTTCATAAGCAAAGTTTTGATTTTGTAAAATATACGCTCATAATAATAACATACGTACGTACAATAAGTACGTGTATGTGAATTTTCTAATAAATCAAGGCATGTTGTATATAAAGAGCTAATTAAAACTGTCACGTATACTTAATTACTTTATCAGTGTGGTAACTAACGCGTTTGTGTATGTGTGTGTTTGTGTGTTTGTGTGTGTATGGGTATATGTGTCTATAGTAGTTCATAAATTTAAATTCCACTACACAAAATGATTAATGATCATCCCATACAAAGCTCGGTGCTGTGCTTGGTATTTTTACGTCTATTTTTTTCTTCTTTTTCTTTTTTTTTCTTTTTAATTTATTTATCTGTTTTCAGTTGTATTCGTAATCACTGCATGAGTAAGAGCGACTGGCATATCCTGAGAACTTTTTGAAAGTTTTTCTTTGACTATTACTTTGTTGGAAATTGCTGTTAAAAACATTATATCATTAATTTCAATTACAACGTTTATTGACTTCCGTTATACCGGATATCTTTAAAGGCCATTATATACTTATTGCAATTATTTTCGATAGCTTGTAATGCCACTACTTCATGAACGCATGAAAAATATCGTATGCATAATAGTTTGAACGTTACGTTTGAACTGCACTATGAAATGATTTGGGTGCATTTGGGTTGTCCGCCCATTCTTTGATCTCTTTACTGTTAGTGGTATTCTAGCCTTAATATTATATTAATTTCCGTACATTAGGTGTGTACAAGCCCACCTGTAAACGATAATCATATAAAGTTGCTATGCGAGGTTTAAAAGAAAACTTCCTTTTTAGAGATAACTTGTTGAAATGCTGAAATTAGTGAGGAGTGAAAAAAAAAAAAAAAAAAAAAAACCTAAAACAATATATAATTTTTGAAATTTAAAGAATTTAAACTTGTTTTCAATCGACCTAACACGTTCATCAAATCATTTTTAATGTTTTACTACGGGATAAGTTCTTCTTATGTATAACTCGTATAACTCTTAATTTCGTGCTAGAGTATGCAATATTCGCTTTAACATGGTTTACTTTTTCTCCTTTTTCTCTCTTCGTTTTTTTTTTTTTTTTCTCAACTTATTTTATCTCTACGATTCGCAACAGTTTTGCAATTATTCTGTTAGGTGCTTCTAAAAGGTATTTATGTGACAGTAATCGCTGTTGTTGGACAATTTATATGGTCAGTCTTTTATACGAAATATTAGGGATTATGTTCCACTCGCATAAAATGCAATGCAAAACGTAAAATGAGAGAATGAAATCGGAAAAGGCAACCAACGAAAGTATTTACAAACATATATTTAATCCATTTTTAAAGTGAAATTAAATTATGATAAAAAAATTCGTTTAAAACTAAGTTTTTTTTTGTTTTGAATCTCTTAAGAGGGACTTTATATTTTTATTCCCTCTTTTTCTGTCGTGATGATATGCAATTTAGATTATGATTCCCTAGACGATTCAAACTGGCGAAATGTTTCATTTATATCGAGACTAATACAACCTTAAGCAGTGCTTGTGAATTATCCAAACATGCTAAGCGATCTCGTCTTTGCCGCACAAACCTATCAATGCTTGTGGCTAAGTTGGTTGCAATTAATACGAGAAGCTAAGAAGGGAGATATCATTGAGTGTCCATTTTGATGAGAGACTTAACGAAGAAGAAGAACAGGAAGAAGAAGAAGTGTGCTTCAAATTTGTGGGGTTTTTTTCGGGAAAATTGCATAGATCTGAGATGTCGACGAAATTTAGCGAAGACGATAAGTGAAAGAAATGCATTATGAGAAACAAGAGTCCGGTGAGGGAAAACTTTCAAGAAGAAAATCTACCCATAACATGTGGCTATCATCCAATTCAGCTTTGAATTCCACTTTGATTATCGCCTAAGCGTTTCGTGCTTTAAAGCAACTGCATCTTTGGTAGCCTGGGAAAGTGGATTCAACAGTGTCTCCCAATAGTAAAACTTAAATCTCATCTATAATCGGTCCAGTTCGTTATATTTTTTTTGTGTAAATCTATTTTTAAGAAGCAAAATTTGCGCCCTTAAAATTAACATTTATTTGCCCGCGTAGTACGTGTTTTGTAAAATTTCCTTATCGGGATTCCTTTCATCTTTTTTCATAATCATTTCCTTTGGCAGTTAAGTTTTATTTACTTTCACATTCTCCGGTTTCGAGTGAATGGTGAAAAAGAAAAAAGGCCAAAAACCAAAAAAAGAAAAAATCTTTTTCAATTCCCTTCAACAATTAATCTTCCAGGTAAGTACTTATCCCATACAAGTATCGTTGCTTTTATGTTGAGCTTTACAAAGTTGACTATATATAGTCGTATAAGTAATCGAAATGCCCGCTTTTTGCTATATGTGTCCGGTTTAAATTGTTCTCTTTTTTTTTCTGTTCATTTCATCATCACTTTTACTTTTCATTTACTGTGTGTTTTTTTTTGCGCTTTTTGTTCTTGTTTTGAACTGCACTCAAACAATAGGTGACGTTTCAAGTTACATATGTCTCATCCATGGCATACACAGCATACAAATGCATTTCGTGTATAATTGATTTGTGGTTTCCTAGTTCACACGATATCGCACAGTGTTACATTAATGAATGAGGTCACTTAAACGTCATTGATTTAGTTGCAAGTAATTGCTGATTTGTGTCTGCGTTAAGCCACAAGTACCGATTTACTATCTATCGCAGTAATTGCCGATGGACAGTCAGTTTAATTGTTATAGACAATCAATATAAACCGAAATAGAATTAAAGTGAAATTTTTTTCTAAACGAATAACGATCGGAAAGAAGTCATAACGGGATTTAGATTATCTTTCAATTTTTCTAAATCTGATTTAATTTTGTAACTTTTTGAGATTGTCAGATTTGATCAGAAATTTGGATAAGGCAAAAAATGCAAAAAAAAAAAAAAAACAGGTTCCAAATTTGTCATAATCACACAGAGGTTTTTTAATTAAATCGCATAGCGTACCATAGTACATAAGAATTTCAAAGAAAAATGTAAAGATTACCAAGAGTGAGTAAATGTTAGGTTATATAAAAAGTTTTTGCGGTTTTTTCCGCGGGATGGTATTAATGCCTAAATATCGGACAATACTCACCTAATTGTCTTAAACGAACATTTGCTTAAAAGATGACATTTCAGCTTACATTTCTTGTGGAGATTATTTTCTAACTCTTAGCTCTTGTAGAAAGTTATATCGATTTGAAGAATTATGCTATGTGATGCTTTTTTACTACAAAAAAAGGCAAAACATGCAAAAATATGCCGGAAATTTATGGGAAAAACTCGTGAAATATACGGTGAGAATACTATACGTGAATAACGGACCAAAGAGTCGTTCGCTCGATTCCGCTCTAGAAAACTTCATTAGATTATAGCATAAAAGATTGTTCAAAATACGTAAGAGGGGCAAGAGCAATCTTTCCGCCACTCTACAAGCAATTTTTTTTTTTTTTTTGTTTTACCAAGACCTGTCTACGGAATATTATAACTATATAAAATTCAAAGAATCTCTTTAGCCTCTATTTAGTGTTCGTAAATGAGGTAAAAAGGTCTATACTTGTGACTTGAAGAAATATACTTTAAAAAATTTGTATGGCTATAAGATTCTTACTTATCGTATTTAAACATGAGTAAACTTTTTTAAACTTTTGATACCCTACACCGCTTGTGATGCAAGACTATATTAAGTTTACGCGGATAAATGAAAAGGACTTGAGGTAGATCCATATTTCTGAAATCGATTCTGAATAGTCTTGTTTTCTTAAATTCAGTTCATAGACCATATCGATATGTTTTTGCCAAAGGACAAATGGCTCTAATTGAACGACTTTTTCCAGGACATCTTATTATGAATTGTCATTGTGTGAATAACAGTACTGAGCGAAGGGGTATATATATAATGGTTGGCCATATAAGTTGATAAATACAATATTAAAAAACCTATGCTAATAACAACAATTTTCTCAAGTATCTATTATATTCTCAAGGTCTATTAATTTTTATCCCTTAGAGCACATATATTATTGATAATCATTTATTTGTCGTGAATTACTCGACATTAAACCATTCTTTCTTCATTCATTTAATAATTGTATTAAACTTTTATGGAGATGTCGTTCCTTGTTTGTCAATAACTAAGCAGACCAGCTTTAGATTCGAAGTTGATTTAATCATGTCTCTTGATGGGACCCATATTTACCTCTAAATACGTCTTTTCATTCGTTTATCCGCACCTATGCCAAACTGTCTGATTCTATTCTTCAACAAGTTCCTACTTTGGTTTTTTCACACTCCTCTTCGTCTGTTCTCCCCCACGACCTTATGTCTGTTTATCCTCAGGTCTCCATACCTATTCGCCTGAAAATCTGTCTGCACACAAGTCTGGCCATTTGCGCTTTTGTACGGGGTCACATATGTCTCTTTGCTCTTCTTTTCGTTCCTACCTTCATCCGCTATTACAGTTTTGTTTGCCCATCTGTCTATTAACCTGCTTGTTTATTCGCACACCTAGTTATCCCTACGTCTGTCCGCCGCCATATAATATCAGCCTTGCCTGTCTTCTGTCTATTTGTAACTCCTACCTATCTCTGTCTTCTGTATGTTAGCATATCTGACTGCTCGCATGTCCTTCTGTTCGCATATATATCCGGCCATACCTTTGATCACCGTGCCGGTCGGTTTTTGTATCTGTTTTTCTATCGACTCATTGGTTATAAATCCCTATACATCTGCACTTACTCGGGAGCTTATTCTAGCCGCAATGAGTACACTAAGCGAATATTACCGTACTAGGAAGGAATATTTTATATGTTTATTATCGATAGTCTATTAAATGTCCTTGAAGGTAAACGGAAGACTTTTGCACTTTGTTCCTTTTTTTTACAATTTTCACCCATCAAAGTTGGAGAAACGTACTATACGAAACGAACTATATGTTCTCTTAGATAGCTAGTTATACGATATCTCTATAATAAGTAGTAAATGCATTAAGAAACTAATGATAATAATTAAGTTTCTTAACTATTAGTTAAATCATTCTTCGTAGAGAAATTTTGTTATAATATTTATATATACCAAGACGATTTCGTAAGGAGAAGTAATTTGTATTTTAGCAAAAAAAAGAAAGAGAAAACTTAAAGCTTTAGTTATTATCAGCTATTATATCCATAACTTTCTCGCATCTGTAGCTATTCGTATGGCTTTGTTTTTTATGCGCTTTTAAAACTGAAATTCGTTACTCTTATAAATTTTATGGTTTTTGTACTTTTTTTGCTTTTTTTTTTTTTTGCTGCTTTCTGCACATACTTCTTCTTTAATTCATTCGTTTTTTTTTTTTTTTTTTTTTAATCTAATCCCCCCTTTGTCAACAAGGATACCATAGAGATACCACAATTTCAATTACATGCTTGTTATCTAACAAAAAAAAAAATATGAAAAAAAGAAAGAAAGAAAGAAAAAACAAAAAAAAAAAAACCGGCGGAATCTCTGAATTTCTTTCTTTCTTCTTTTTTTTTTCGTGAGGGGGAATATTTGAAATGGTATAATTCTTTCTGCCTCTAGTTGGTGAGCGTCTGAGTATATGCAATTGAAATTGTATGTGTGCTTGTTGTTTAATTAAAATGCTGACAAAGCGTTAGTACGCGTTGGTTAGTATGAAAAAACACCAGAATTCCAAAAAAAAAAAAGAAAAAAAAAAAACGAAAAAACTATTGCTGCAGCTATATAAAGGCCATGCAGACTATGAAGTTATAAATCAGCGATGGTGAAAAGCTGTAGTCAGACAAACGCAGAGAAGAGATATGAAACAAAGAACATAAGAGTTAAGGAATTAAATGAACCTAAAACAAAGTGCATAAATTAATACCAAAGAAAAGGAATGGGGGGGAAAAAAAACCCAATTTTGGCTCGAAATTTCCTTCTACTCAGAACCTAGAAAATCCCTCTCCCTTTTTTCATTAGTTTAATTCACTACTATAGCGCTTGATATATAAGTAGTTTGAATAAACGTTGCTTCTCAGTTTTCTGTTCGCCCATTTTCTTATCAAATTGATTCACGCGTGGATTTTATCCCGGCTTACTCCGTACGAGTAGATATGTAGCGAGTTTGGGAATTACATCTCACGTTTTATGGATTTCGCCTTTTCGGAGATTTCTATATCTATCCGTCTAATCTCTAGCAATAGTTGCTCTAATTTAGTATAATCAGAAAACAAAAAGCGGTTCCCACATGTTGACCATCATTTGATTATTGACCATCAAATTAGAACACGACGCAGAAGGTTTTTAATTACACACAAAGTCTATACTGTTTGAAATCTTTCTTTAGAAAAATACAGAATAAATTTAAATCATTTCTATAGTAGTAGAAGACCTTAGGCAAGCTTAATAGCAATATTTGTGATGAAGAATTGCAGTCAGTTTTTAAAGCTTGTGTGGCATTGTTGTAACAAATTTAATATACTTTTACCAATCAACTATAGATATGAGAATAAATAAATGAAAAAAACAAAAATTTATTAGTTGATTAAATTTTCAGATGACTGTGTGTTAAGCGAACTGTGTAAAAAAATATTAGGAGAAAGTTCCCTTCTTTTGACGAGAATTAAATATCCGTTTAGGAAATAATATTCCAACCGCTGCAGCTGACAGCGTTAATAAACAAAGATTAGCAAGTGCCAACAACTGCTGTATAAAAGAGGAAGCTTAAGCGTTTTGTCTCTTAACCATTCATAATCTAATTTGATTCGATCAGTATACCGAATTTTTTTTTTTTTCTAAAAAAGTTGAGAATATTCTTGTAACGCAAAAGAAAGTATATTCGTATTAGTAATCATTGGTCTAGAGAGATGTTTTTGTTTGTTTTGTTTTTTTTTTTTTTTGGTAAAGACAAGCCTTGCAAACACAGTTTTGCTGTCTTGATTTTGATAAGCAAAAAAAAAAAAAAATATATATATATATATATATATATATATATATGTAGTATAATAACTGGAAAAACGATTTGGACTAACAAGTCGATGATGGTGGGTATTCGAATTTCAAGAGCGGGAGATTTTTCAATAAAGCCGATAGCCTTAGATGTGCTTAGTGCTTTAAAGCCTTTGTCTTCGAATTTATTTCTCTGCCTAAACTCACAATAACATTAATAATACTATAGGGTGTTTATATGAAATATTCTATAAAATTTTATTAAACATAAAAAAATGAGCAATAAAATTTACTAATACTATATTTTATTTTTTTTTTTTTATATTAAATTTTATAAAATTTTTTAAATAAATAACTAATATACACATGCATTATAATATAACATTCCGTTATTACAAAGTAGTAAATATATATACATACATATATATATATATCCTAAACAAAAAAAATTTAACAATTTTGTTTTTGCCCTATAAATATATATAACAACAATGCTCATAAGTCTCTGAATTGGACGCATTCGAATGAATGCTTTTTCTAACGGATGTCACAATATAGACGATTTGTTATTTTTTAATCTGTATGATGCCTTTATGTGTGAAGCTAAGCGTTTGTGTGCAAATTCTCCAGTTAAAGTTTGCTTAACTTATACTGTATCGATTTGATGCTTGTGCAATATATATGTGCAAACATATACATGTGTTTTTTTTTTTTATTAAACGTATTTCGGCCTACATTCAACATTAAACCAACTAGTATTAGTAGTCTTCATGCCTGCATTTTCCATCCTATTCCTTTCAGTTATATTGAACGCTATAAGACACGACGAATAGGAGGCATTTACATTTTTTTATACTGTTTGTAACGACCAAAAGTTTGCATTGTAAAATGCAAAAAAAACCAAAATGGTCTGTTTATGAAGCTGATACGCCTATCAGCCAGCTAGGTATCAGTCATCAGCAATACAAGTGAAACTTACAACAAGTTTTTGCTTTTTAGGCCAGAAATCGATTCTCAATCATTTTCACACTGAAACGAACCGTTTCCTTATATCTCTCTTTTTACTTTTTTGCATAACATGAAATATTCTGCAGACATAGTTGAATTTATAAAAAAGTTTGCAACATTTTTCAAACATTTCGAAGAAGTAAGTAATGCTCTTGCCTATGTAACACCTTAACGACAAACCTATGATTGACAAAAAAAAAAAAAAAAAAAAAAGATAAAGTTTTTCTTCAAACATCTACCTATCTATCTCGGAAAAGATGTGTGATTCAAGATTCGCCATAACAGGGATATTATTTAGTCTCTTGTTTGCAATTTTTTTTTTTTTTTTTTTTTTTTTGGATCGTCTGTGGTGTGCTGGTGTTAGATGTATGCTTTCAGCCAAAGCACGCGACTCTAACACATTTCATATATTTACAGTCGAAATGTTCTAATGTATGGCTTGTGTCTGGGTAATGTCCCTATGCGGATGCGGCTATTTTAGAGCAATAACACTACCCTTCACTCCTTACTCGAGTGGTGTGTATGTGTATGTGGATGAGTTCTTTCCTTGTTGTTTAAAGAGCCTGTTGATATTTGTTCACTAGTTTTTTTTTTTTTGTTTTTTTCCTTGTTTTGGCCGTTTGTTTTTATGCTGCTCTGCTACTGATATGTGTTATGTGTGTTTTGGTTTAGCCAAGGCTGCCACTGTTTTTTGGTAATTTGGGTTGCAGTAGCAGTGGTTTTCGATGAGGTTAGTTAGAAATTATGGCTCAGAATATTTGAGTAAAAATAGAAGCAAAAAAAAAAAAAAAAGAAGAAAATAGCAAAAGCATACTGCCACAGTTATGGTTATATTAATTTGCGTTGCGAGCGTACAATTTATATCTTTCATGTATATCCCAGATGCCGGTATTTATTTTGCTTGAATATTTTATAAATGGTGCATATACATGCTATTCAAATTTTAAATAAATTTTTTATTTCACTTGAAGACTATCGAGTATGGGCAACATGAAGATTTAATTATTGCGTACATCAACAACAAAAAATAAAAAAAAAAATCTTTTATTAATTTTTTTTTTTTTTTTTTTTTTTTGAAAAGTCAAAAAGTATTTTCCATTTGCATTTGTAGCAATCGCGATTTTCTAAAGCGTCGAAGAAGATGTCAAAATGGCTGCAGACGTAATGGCATAAAATACTCGTAACGATATTCCATGCTTTTTATGGAATGCTCCTTGCGCAGAATAAAGAGTGCATTGAAAGAAAACGAATGTTCGGCAAGATAGGCTGATGGGAACTCAGCTTCGATTATCGCTGACATTGTGCTCATCAGAATGCTGACTAAATTGGCCACCTATGGAGAAGTGAGACATTGCTCGGAATACCAGAATGCAAAGAATGTTTGGTCCAAACTTTGTGCCATGATGAGTGGGAAAAAGTTCTATTTGAAGCAGATGAGAGCTGATGCGGATGATACGATATAAGTGACTTTTGCTACTTATATCCGTCACGGCCGCACTAAAGCTTATTTTTTCGTTCCATATATCACAGACGAAGCAGAGATCAACAGAACCCTAATATAATGACCAGAAGACTTTCTGCTCCTTTACGAAGCAAAGGACCACCGCCAAAACTAAGCATTTGTAACCCAAGTGACTGCATCGAGAGTTTGAAGAAAGTCGTGAAAAGGATCGACCTCTAAGAATGAGATTAAAAGCGACGCTGGCAGCACCGGTTCTGGTATGCGAAAGTAGGAAACGGATCAGGATCGCATGTGCCTATCACATTTTAAAAGTGAACGCCAGACAATTGTGGACAACAACCAAAAACATGGATGGGGCTCTCCACCGAGATGATGTTTAGAAGCAAAGACCGGTTTTAGATGTTTTCAATTCAAGCCTCAAAAGCCTCCATAAGATCTACTCGAAATTCAACCAATTGTACAAACGAGCTGATATGTGATGCGTAGGTTTGTTGCAAGAGAACGCAAAAATCGATTTGACAAAATTCCCTTACTTGGTGGTCTGGATCAAATTAAGCAATCGGACAGATGTCGATAATTAAAGGGATTTTCATATTTTTGCCGTTCAGTTCGGTATACTGTTTATGGGAACTCTAATGCACGTAGCTGTTACTGCAGCAACTTTTAATGCCATTATCTAGCTGCGTGTAGTCTATTGTTAACTGTTTTGCATAATTGCCAGAAAATGATGTAATTAATTAAAATAAAAATTAATAACAAGCAAATTAGCCAACTACTTATTGCCTACCTTGTACACGAATGTTGGCCGTTTAGTTATAAAAATCTCTTTTTTTTTTATTATATCCATCGCCGAAGGATGAGAGGTATATTCGTTTTGTCAAAACGCTTGCAACATTCAAAAGGAAGCACGAGAGACCGTATAAAGGGTATATATTTTTGATCAGCATCAAATTCCGCTCAACTTTGTTGTATCTATGGTAAAGGCATCCGCAGTTTGCAGAAAATGCAATAAAATCTGAAGACATCTTTGCCTTTCATACGTTTCGCCCATTACTCGCACAAACTACCACAGATGCATATAAATTTCCAGTTTTATTCAACAAGATTGAGAAAACATTTGCAAAACCCACCAAATACCATAGTCTTCTTGCTTTGAACGAGAGTGAAGGGGGTATATAAGATTCAGTTACAGCCGAATATAATTTTCTTACTTGTTATTATTTTAGTATGTTTTTGTTGTTTTTATTGCTTTGCATAATACTATTGGCGACATAGTTAAACTAGCTTCGTTTTTTTAGTTTATAATTAAAACAACAATTAATCGAAAGAATAATTGAATAAAAATCTGTTTTTTTTTTATTTTGTTTTTTTTCGTACGTTTTTTATAAATCCATTATTTCCTTGTGTTATTTCTGTCACCTACGGTTAACGTAACATATTGTGAATGTTGTAACTAGAATGTCAAAAGAGACGACAAAAAAAAAAAAATAAAAAATAAAAATAAAAAAAAAAACGTACGGCGCGTTTATCTTTTTTTTTTTTTTTTTTTTTTTTAATTTATTTATTTGCATAATGAAAACGCTTATCAAAAAATAGCTTTAATCGGATTATACGGCAGTTTTAATTCAAAGAGAAGAAAAAAAAAAAAAAAACAACAACAAGGATTGTATAATCAGAATTATTTATTAAAAACGTATTTAACATTTAATGTGCACTGATAAAATATGCATAATATGCATACAAATAATATTTACTTTACCACATAATTTGAAAGCAAATTAAAATAATTTGGTTAATAAAAAAAGCGGACAAAGACAACGTAATAAGGGATTTGATAGAAAATCAATTATATTTTCATGGTTTCTATAAGCAGATGGGTATTTTTATGCTAAGAAGAGAACAATTTCCCCACATGTTGCAATTGTCGCTCAATATGTTCAATATAGTCGTACTTGAAATGACGGTACGGTATAGATACAGGAGGTTTTGTGTGTTAGACATAAACGCAGCACACCACAAATTTGGCTTCAATTATATTATTTTATTTATTATATACAATTAATTACTCAATGCCTTCACCAACATACGATAACACTGTTGAAAAAATGAGAAAATTGGAGAAGCAATGTTTAAATTTTCCTTTCATTAGATAATTGAATGTCCATTTAAAAGATTTTATAAAGTTCGAGGAATCGCCCTTTAGAGAATGATATCCAAAAAATGAAACTAAGCTAAGAGATCAATTAAATAAAGTGTAGCCTCTAATATATCGTAAGAGCTATTTTAGGGCCAATCGTTTGTATCGGTTGCAATGCCTATACGAAAGTTTTATTCGAGGGCTGGACTATGCAATTATTCCTTCATATGTTCAACCGCATACCTTCGGTCATTTGGCCATGCGATTATCGGATTATCTGAGTACACAGTTAAAAGTCGGATTGCATTTCTTCTTTGCTTGAGCTAAAGCTTGTTTTCTTCACGGCAATTCGTATACGCGTTTGTTGCTCATGTCTATAGGTTGGCTAAAAATCCACTTCGCTCCACACTGCAAGCGCTATAAGTATCAAATAGACGAACTTGGAGAGTGGAATGCGAAAAGCATAGTGGTGGGAATGTGAGATTCGGCCTTCGCCGAATATAACTCTACAAATTTTTCTCTGTCTGTCCATCTGTTCGATTCTTTATTCATTCAAACATTTACTTCGGCGATGATTTCTTTGTTTGACAATTGCATGGTTTTTGCTATCCTTCTCACCGATTATTCGTCCATGTGATCCATTCATCGATTCTACGGTATTTTCGGGCGTTGTACCAGAAAGTCTACCTACGCTGCGAATGGAGTTGTTTAAATTTTTAAATGGATGATTAGAGATATCGCTTGCAATCAAATTTTTAATCTTGACGAGATTTCATTTAAATTCCCTCATAGATAAAGCGGCAACAACAAGTAAAGAAATTCAACAACTAAATGATAAAATTAACATAATTTTCTTCTTCTACTTCAGCATTATCGTATGAAATGGAAACTTGTTGTTTTCGTTGGTAAATAGGATAATTTAAACATCATATGGGTAAATATATTTTCCATGAAATTATTCATTAAAAGTAAATAGAAAAGTATGCGTTCATATGTTGTTAAAATGTAGCTTTGATTAAGACCGCAAATCGTAATGTAATCTTTACAGAAAAAAAAAAAAGGGAAAATGTATTCGAGCTGGGCTTGATTTAGGTTTGTTAAGTGACAAAGTGCAATAAATGTATGGCTATCTGACTCTGCCACTATATATAATATGCATCAGCCTAAGGCATTTAGCACTTGCATGCTTTTACCATCAACGTCAACATCGGCATCATCATTATATATATATATAAATATATATATATATATATATATATGCATAAATACGTATAAATGTTATATGCAGTTATGTATTTCCATGCATATGTATTTCCATGCATACACACACGTAACCATATATACATATATCCATAAATTAATACACACATAAATATATATGTACATAGATACTTTAATTCTCACTCATATATATATACATTATGTGTGGATGTATGCGTTATTGTGTGTGCGGTCGCGTGTGTTTGCCTACATTAATGGTAAATGTTTGTTATATCCCTGTTGGTTTCGATATAACTATTGTTGTTGTTGTTGTTGTATTTGCCTGATTGCATATGTGTGTAATTTTGCAATTTATTTAATGAGAGTAATTGTGTAATGATAACCAACTACATCAACAGTACGAGCAACAAGAGTGTCGATATATGTATATCAAATTTATATGTTTGTTATTAAGCATATTGTTGTTGTTGTTGTTGTTGTTGTTGTTGTTAGTATAAATTGAAGCGCAATATTCGTTAAGTATGTCGAGATTGATGTCTTTTTTTTTCTGTGTGTTTTTCAAGTGAGCATAACAAACGCTTTTAATTTAATAATGAGTTTTTTTTTTTCTTTATTTCATTCATATATTTGGTCTAAAAAATATTGAACCTAATTGTGAAGATGAAAGTCATAATCAATTCTAATGTATTCATACCGTATCAGGAGTAGTTTAAGTTCATAATAGTGATAAAGACTAAGAGATGTTACGGAAATGGTAGGTAGCGCTCTCGCATTCGAACTGCATCCATCCAATCATTAGGTGTAATCTTTCTAAGCGAAGTGAAATGAATGACGATTATTACTAATTTCCGTTCTGTATGGCATCAGCAACGATTTCATCCGTTTCGATAAATAAGAAAGATCTGACAATGGATCGCTTAGCCATAACTTGGCGGTAGACCGAAGTGTGATGAAGTGATATGAAGTGAACACAAAAGTCAATCTATTCCTAGTTGGTTAGTATAGTAAAACGTAAGAAATTGAATTTTTTAATTAGGACATAATGTGAGATAAGGACTTCATCTTTATGCGTTGAGATATTTAAGAAATATTAAAATAAATGACATAAGAAACCTTTCGGTTGATCATGCACAGCATACCGGATAGTTTTAAGCAAAGAAAATAATTTAATAAAATTGTATAAAATCTCTGTAACTTGTAAACGTTAAGCCTACATTAGGATGGGAATCCGTGGAACATATTTTTTTGTTTTTTTTTTCATTAAAATAATGTTCATTAATATAAAGTACATTACTTGGCTCGAATCAATGAAAACGATTGTTCCAATTCCGATATTCAAGTAAAGGATAAGATTTAGTGTAAATTTTCGGATTAATATCAATTTAAGAAATACAATCAAGGAGTAGAGGGAAACTCTAGCTGAACTAATCTTCAATCTTTTTATTGGTCAAATTTATGAATACATTTTCATATCATACTAACCAGGCGAACATCCTAATCTAATTTGATATAACAATAAAATATACAGCAATTTTTAACTGGATGGTTTTCCGGTATGCATCCCTTACTCTAACATACGGATAGATGATGGATGGTGTTGATGAACTCTTTTCAACATTCATTTTAATTATTTCAAATTTTTTGGTTTTCTTTCTTTCAATGGAATAAAGATTACCGCACTGCTGAAAGCATATATACACACATAGGTATATAAAAAAGAATCTTTGTATGAATGTACGTGTTTGTAACTATTGGTTAGAGTATCTTCCTGTGTGTGTTTCGTTTGCTTTTCTCATTTTATTTTTTTATTTACTTTTTTATTTTTATTTATTTTTTATTTTTTATTTTTTTTGATATTCTTTTCATTCAAGCGCATGTACTTTTCACTTTTTAATATAATTAAGATCGTATAAATGCATGCAATTTATAGACGTTGGCAGTGATGGTAGCATAAAAAGGTTTACGAATTTGAACGGAAATGACTTTATGCAACATTAATTAAAGGAAATTGCACAGTTCCATAAGCATACAAACATACAAGCGCGTGTACAACATATACATAAAGACACACACACACACATACACACACACAGAGACACAGACACAGACACAGACACACATATAATAGTTTCTTTTTACCATAAAACAATAAACTGAAAATTAAAACTGAACTTTTAGTAGAATCCTTTAAATGTTTGTATTAACTAGCGCAGCCATGAACTCTAAGCAATAAAAGAGAAGAAAAATTTTCAAATGAGCGAAAAACTAAAAGAAAGAAACTCAGAAGCAGAAGAAAATAAAAGGTATTGAAATCGGAAAGTTATAATTTAGAAGCAAGACAATGATAAAGTGGGAAAATACTAAAGAAAGATAAAAACAAAAAACAAAAGAGTGCCAAAAAGAAAACAAAAAACAAAACAAAAAAAAAAAAAAAAAACTTTCATTTAGCCACGTTTAGTTAGTGACGCGACGTCTGGGAGTCGAATAACTTGTGTCTGCGCTGTTTTCGCATATTTCGTTTTTCCATATCTATTTTTCTTTATCTCATTTCTCATTAGGAGGGAAATGAAAAATTAACACGAAATTTATGAAAATATTCATTGCATGCATGCGTGCATTGTTCCGTTCAAAACTTTTGGTCATTTAATGTGAAGGAAAAGAAGAAGAAGAAAGAGCAAACAAAAGCATGTTTAACAATCTTTCTCTCTTTCATTTAAAAAAGTGCTTACTGACTGTAATTTGCGTATAGACGCTTTGAAATCTACGCATTTATTGGGTTCATGACTTTTCTGATAGCCAAAACAATAAACTTTTAGCTAAGTGATATATAAAGGTTAAAATAGGTGTCTGCAACCCCTAGATAGACTCCATGAAATACACATATATATGCACCTTCTTGCTTAACGTAAGATTTGAGTCGTTTCATCTGTGTTTTACCCTTGTTTCTCAAATTTGCTTTAAACTTTCAACGGTTCAATAGCGTTCATAGTTACAATCAATCAAGAGGATCGCTGCTACGAAGAATTGGTGTAATTTTTGAATCAAAATTTTGATGAGGGGCTCATTTTTGTTTCAAGGTCTTTTCTTATCTAAAAATATACTTATATCGATCGTCCGAAAATATGGTTTACAATTGAATTTTTTTCCTCTATTTTGTCTCAACCGGCGATATAGTTTCTTTGAATTAGTTAAAATTATTTCCTTTAACAGCAAATTATTGATTTCAACACATCATTGGATTGTGGCTGCAACAGCAGCAAAAAATAAAATAAACTTTGTTTTCATCTGCTTAATAGATACTTTCGACTTAAGAAAGGAGTGCATTACCTAGAAAAATCCTTAGTTTTTGAAATTTCGGCAGAAGTGTGGTTATATCGTAAAAGGGTAGTAGACTAATGGTAGAAATTGATTTGTTGCAACAGAAAATGTAAAATATGTATATATTTATTATAACAAAAAATTTAAAAAATTGAAAAAAAAAAACAATAAGTGCCTAACACATTTCAAAGCCTAATCTCTTAATGAATAATTGGCGAGAACTTCATTTAGTTGATTATCAAATCTCTACCTCCCTTCAAATTTCAGCCTACGGCTATCAAGTTGTTAGTCAAGGTCCTTTATATGTTATTATATTATAAATACATAAATGTATATACAAGTAATAAAAATGTGTTTGCAAGGCTTATTTTTATCAAAACAAAATCATTCTAGAGCGATGGTTACTAATATTAATGCATTTCCTTTTACATTACAAGCATATTAGCACTGAACTTTTTTAGGGAAAAAAAAAATTTGTTAATTTGAGCGCAATTTCGAACGGATTAAAATAGGATATGAATTAACTTTAAAGCTTCGTTTTTTATATAGCTGATGTTAGTGCATGCTATTCCTTGCTTGTGAAAATGTCGTCAATCATAGCGGTTGGTTGCTTATCTCTAAAAACAGATACATACTTCGTGTCGAGAGAGAAGAACTTTGGCCTGCCCCGCTCCTCCACTACACTTCCGAACAAGCGACACGAAGAGATTTGAACCGACTACTATTGAGCTGTTAGTCGAGATCCTTTGTCTAATCGGCCACTCAGGCGGATAAAATGTCCAGTAACAATTTTCAATATATCTGCAGAAATTCTTAGAGTTAGATTATCATATATTAATGTTTTTGTACTCTACATCACTTATGAGAATATATATATATATTTATCGTTCGGTAAGGCACAAATATTTCTAAAGACTTTTTTCGCGGCACTTTTTGATGCACTTAGTTAGCTCATTGTCCATCTTTCCAGTGCAAGTATTTTATTATATAATAATTTTAATATTGAAACATTGTCAATTTGGAGCAGACGATGCCTGAAAGCTGGCTATATGAGTGCGAAAGAGTATGCGATAAAAGTGAATAGGCATTTAAGTCCCCTCAGAATGTGTTATATAATCAATGCAAACAAAATGCCCCATTTTAAGATAGCTATCGTATTCGTCACTTTTTATATAATTATTACTTTCTATAGCAAAATATTGCGATTTTTCAGACTCAAATCTTTCAGTGTATAGAGCGCGCAAGTTCGGAGTTTATTTCACGATTTTGTTCAACATTTAACGATTCGCTTAATTTCTATCAGGATATTGTAATATTTATATATTGTTTTTTTATTTCTCTGATTTTTCTCACTTAATTTTTTCTTTATTTTTTTACCGTATAGTGGCTATTATTTAACTTAATGTTTTTTCCGGCTCCAATAATAATTTATTTTACATAAAACAGCAACTATAGGAAACAACAACAAACAAGTGTAAGCAAATAATTTATCATATAGAAAAATATTCCACTTAAATGTGCCCAATATTTTAAGTGATATTTTATAGTCATGCACAAAAAAAAAAAAAAAAAAAAAAAATATTGAAAAAAAAGAAAAAAATTTTTTTGTTTTGTGGGTCCGTTCCATCTCTTGGCTATATTCAACCGGCTAGTTTGAGCTATCTTTCTCCGTGTACTACATATACATATATATATATATATTCTATATATATGTACATATATATATACAAACAATCGCCCGTATATAATCCACAATCTATCTTTTATTGGCCTCATATAATTCACCCGTAAGCTTTTGATGTGTGTGTGGTTATGTGTGTTACAATGTTTGACTGTAGGGCTTTTACGACGCTATATATATATATATCTATATATATATATACATATGAATGTGTGTACATATTTTTGTTGGACACAATATAGAGGGCTATTTAAGTGTGTAGAGTATTATATATTTTCTTGTTTTTTTTTTTTTTTTCGTTTTTTTTTTTTTGTTTAAAGATGTCTTGAACTGTCACATATGAGCGGAGAGAAAGATATATTTTATAGTGCTGGGAGGTCATCTACCAGACACTTGTCACATCAATTAAAACATACAAGTGGTTACAAGAACATTGTACGTGCTAGTGTATATGTGTATGCATTTAGCTAGTATGGCTGTATGAGTACAGATATATAGATAAACGATGACAGTTTTTTGTTGTTGTTGTTGTTGTTGTTTTTGATATTATTGTTGTTGTTGGTTACTTTAAGTAGTGACCACAAGTGATTGTGTATTTGTGGTTTAGTTTATGTGCAGACATGTCATTTAGCGATAACAAACAAATAAAAATTACGCACGCTCTACCATTTGTCTCTTTACTCTGTCTTTGTACTTGTCATCTCTTCGCTTCCCTTTCATTTTATAACAAATATAAAATTTTGTAATAAATTATACGTTAAAAGAATTTTTATTTTTCTATAGCTATAATAAGTACATTAAATAAAATGAAAAAGAAAAGAAGCGAAAATTAAGAGAAAGTTTTTGTTTCAATTTTGTTTTATTTTTTATTTAATGCTTAATATACGCATTTGCGTATACGTTAAGATATTATTGTAAATTTTTAATGAGTATTAATGTTTGAGTATTCGGTACTCATTTTGTTGTTGTGCTCGTAATTTATGTGATTTGCGCGGATACTTGGCTACGTGACTTTTATGAGTCGTTTCATTTTATGGCGGAAGTATAATAAATTTTTCATATCATTTGTAACAAGCAAAATGCGCTTTCGCATATTTAAATCTATGTTTAATTTCTTACTGAAGTTCTCCAAAAGAGCGTAGAATCTAATATTTGTAACGAATTTTTATTAAAAAGGACACTTCAGGTTTTACGACCAGAGCAGGAAAAATGATTTAATTTTAATGCATTTCGTGCAAAACAAAAAATTAGTGTAAGCAAATGGTAGGTGGACTCATCAGATTGCAGGTAAAGGTAGCTTTAAGGGAAATTTCCTCCTGACCTTGAAGATAAATTTTGGTCTTTTTAAGCCACTACTCGCCTCTGTTAAATTACGACTTCAAACCGACTTCAGCTGATCAAAAAACGAATACGAACTCGACATCGGTCTTTGATTTTCTTTGCGCATCCATAATAAAAGGGGATTAACAAGCCTGAGTACAGGATAGTGTACAAAAGTCAGAATTCGCATTGATGGGAATAGTGAATAGCTTGAGTTGGTCAACCAAGATTATCGTAACATTTAAAAAATTTTTTTATAAAACGTTTTGATATTTGTATCCACCAATTTTAAATAGATATCTGATTTTAGAGGTTATGTACAGTACTTATATTAAGAATTTTACTTAGTTTCCCAACATTTCCAAATTTTTCGCTTAACTTTAGCGAAAGTTTTGATAAGCTAGCCATAAGCGAAGAACTCAAAGGCTGCTAAGTTCAGTTATTTGATCCAATGGGTGCATACATCACTTGACGCATGGTTAAGCTTACACCTAAGTTTGACAACAAGTTCTAGGCTGATTAAGAAAATCCTTTATGGAAGTCTAAAATGCAAATCTGTAATTCAATGCTTCAGCATAGATAGGTAAGTATAAAAATAGTTAATTTCTCTAGCACTGTATGTTTATCTTCTCTGGAAATAATTATTCACTTAGGAAAATTGAAGATTGAAATTTGGTTCTCTCATACTCATTCCAAGCTCTCATTGAAGTTGATAGGATGGCCTAAACAAAGATAGGTGTCGATTCTGATGCCTACTTGCAAAAGGCTTAGTGACAAGAAGCCAAAAAAGATGTTAAGTAGATGATGAAATGAATTTTAAAAATGTAAGATGTGGAATAGTGGCGAGTACAATGAGCTTAATATTTTTCAAACTTTTTGCGTAAAAATAGATTAAAATTGCAATTCAATATACATTGAACTGTTATGAGAAGCTGACTGATTAATAGTACGCTTTTGCTTGCTTGAAGCGATCTGCAACTAAAAATTCGTCTTAATGCGTAGTTAGTTAACTTCTTAAGCCTTTTTATTTCTTTTTTTCTTTTTTTTTTGTTGTTTTTGCGCATTTTTATATACATACATGAATGAATACATTGTTTTACAGCAGATTATAGCATTTTTAACATCTAACCTAGCATACAGTAACTGTCAGTTTTTATGTTTAATTCGCAAGAACGCAGTTGGGTGTACGCTCATTCAATCTACACTTAAGCTCCCAAGTTTATAGTCCTAAAGTTATCTATATAACAAGTAAAGGTAAAATGAAAGAAATATTTTTACTGCTTGTTGTCTCCGCCATTAAAATATGTTATTGCAATGTGAACGACGTGTATAACTCACATTAACATGTCGTTGCAGATAGTAGAAGAACATTAAATATCTATGTTATAAAAATCAAACATTTATTTAAATACCTTTTCCACACACACATCGTTAAAAATTCTACTTATGCTTCATTGAGACGAAGCAGGCAATAAAATATTAGAAGAATTGTTTTAATTAGATTATCGTTTATTTTGAAAAGACGTATGAGTGACTTTTAAATAGACGTATGAGTCACTTATGTTAATTTATATTTTTATCAACGACTAAAGAGCGATCGCATCGAGATGGAATGGGTTTTTTTTATACATATTCTATATGTTTCTTTGAAACCAGAATTTACATTGAGCATAGGTTAAATTTTTAATATTCACTTAATGGGCAGGTAAGCTAATCTATTTATTTTAAAGTTAATAATAGCCGCGATAAAGTTGAAACTTTTTAAGGGAGACGGATAGTTGGACTTGATACCAGCAAAAAGAAAATTTCAATTTTATGAAATTGCTTACGACGGTCTGATCTCTTGGTTTCAGGAATGCATTACAAAATTATTGTGTGCTTTTCAAAAGGAGACGACTACCTAGAGAAAGTTAAGGCCTTCAGCTGTAAGTTTTAAGGAAAATTCTCAAGTGAATGATGTCGATTTTTTTATTCGATGGATTGGTTAGTCTTTTTATTGATTTTGAACTGATCTTTCTCAAAGAAATAATTTCTCTTCAAACCCAAGCGCCATTATAATCAACTTTTTCAAGAAATTTTGTGCCTTCCACAAGAGAGAAGTTTCTTGATATTTTCTTCCCTATTCAAGGCTATGCACTATGGGATTGCGGTCAAGAAGATTTCCTGATGTAGTTAGTTTCTCTTCCGAGAGATATTGTGCCGCTACTTTGTTTTCTAACAATTTTTAAAAATGTTTTTCAAAGTAGCTCGAGCTTTGGATAACTCAACAGCGATATCCTTCAAAGATGTCACAAGTCTCGACGAAAAGTATCGAGATATTGTCCAATATGTTATTAGTACGGCAATCTGGCGTTGGAAAACGAGCGTGCTCTTTGTAGATTATGCTGTCATTGCGAATGAAGACTAAGCAAATGATGAGCAGCCAGCAATAATTTTAAATAAAAATTTTTGAAAAGCTTAACGCATCAGACGGATTAAAATGTGTGTTACGTCATTTTTAACCACACAGAATGAATTAATCCTTTGGATATTTTCATGGTCATGCAAAGACAGTCTATTCCATTTATTAGAGAATGTTTAAAGGACAGCTGAGCTATTTATCCTTTGGCTAATAAACTTATCCTTTAGCTTTCTATAGAATGCTTAAAAAAAGTCGAGATGTACAGGTAATTTACCGGCAGCTACTTGCGTAATATAATGGCAACACTAAGGTATTAATAATTTAAAAATATAATTATTCGACACTTACCCACACAAACATATTTGTGTTTATCTGCAAAGAAAAAGAGAAAATTATTATGAAATGAAAAGTTTTTAGCTTAAAATACATATCATATGATAGCTGACAATAAAATACGAATGCACCAAGCCAAGTTATGACGAAGTTTATATGTGAAACAATGCTTAATGAATTATTCCGATTATGAAAATGTGTAGTAACTAAATATGGAATTAAATATCATTTTCTTGAAAAACTTACATTTAAGAAAAGTCTATTAAAAGAATATTAAATTGATGCTAACGGTGTCATGGACTCTAGGTTTAGTTGCTTCGTTGCACTATGTGTTAAGTTAGTAAGTTTCGTAAAAATGTTTAAAAAGTCATCTTAGTTTTGTAATAATTGAAAGCATTAACGGACGGCGGGAATTTATGTAAATCAAATCAAATGATGGCAGATAGAGAAGCCTTCCTTGTTAAATGCTTTACATATATATGCATATATATATATATATAAATATGTTACATGCGTTTATGTCTTTCGTATTATCAGACGCACATATGTCAAGCGCGACAATCTATTTATGGCTGTCATAACTCAATTGTCTCAACAATTCATTAAAAACGATAATAATAATGATGATGATGATAAATTAGTAGCAGAAGTGATCCCTAAGTATTTCAGCAAACGTAATATATAGTTAGTTGAAATAAGGCATTTATCAAACTAACATGCCCTAGGAATACTCACAAAAATTACACAATCATTCGAAATGCACATACACACTCACACACAATCTGACAGCGCTTTCATCCACAAGCTTATATATATGATACGTATATATATATACGTATATATATATATATATGTATGTATCATTTATATTTTTCTAAATATTTCTATTGTATGAAACTGTATATGGCGCCAGTTGTGCTTTATGCGAGCTTTGTAATATATTGGGTGGAATTTAGAGCGCTTGCTTTCTATAGTATGGATATAAGTTTGCGCGTTTATAAAAGGGTATATTTGTTAAGGGAATTATCACATTATGTTTGTTGTTTCTGATGTGCATATGTAAACAAAATACAATTTATTTTTATTTATTTTATATTTCACTTTTCTTCTTTTTTTCTTTCATTTATTTTTAGCAAATTACTATTTTCGCAGAAAAAGATAAACAAGAAAAAAAAAAAAACCCAAAAGCTAGAAGAAAATCTGTCTGGGGTGACTTTTTTTAACGTTCCTCATATGAGCATATACAAAGGTTGTAACTGAACTGAGACAAATTGATTTTCTACACCGTTGTAATGATGTCGAGCAGCGTATTGTTTGACAAAAACGTTAGTCATGCTATTCAAATTTTAAATTTTAAATGCTCTTAGCCTTCGTATTTATTAGCACAGATTAGCGCTGCGACGATCGCTACAAAAAAGCCTTCACTTATCGGTTGAAGGAAATGCTCTGGCGACCTTTCCTGAAACCCTTTCACACCCTATTTATAATGTCTTTGCTAGTTCTTGAGTTATTGAGTTCTTGAAATGGTTTGAAAGTCCTGTCGAACCATAAATCAAGGCAATTGTATCCCTATTTTTCAAAAAGTTTTAATCATTTGTCGCTGGAATCGTTAGGCGCATTGTAAAGTTGAAATCTAGTTGACCATCATCATCGACTATGAGTTCAGCTTAGATTCCTTTCCCGGTCGGTTTTCTAGTGCTTAGTAAAAATAATGAAGGTTTTGTTAACTTTGTATATGGCAACACCTTCTACACAAATATATGACATTTGGCGAATTTGCGTGAGTTCGTGGAATTGACAATAAATCACTATAAAGTATTTATCTGAATTTTAATTTTTTATTAATTTTCAAAATCGTTCACGAAACAAATTTAAAAAACGATGGTTCTAATCAATCATTGTTTTAATGACAATAACAACTGTTTTGTTTTTGCTAAAACAAGTAACTATAGTTTAACTATCAACTATCGTCTTAACTCTGACTGTACATCTCTTCGTCAGGGAGGCTGGAGAATTGCAGTTTCTCTTCTCTAATATAAAATCATCTTTCATTATAAAAATCTAGCACTTGTGCTATGCCTTGCTAGGAAATACCCAAATATATGTTTCAGAGACCCCATGGATTAAGTAGATTCAAGGCTAGTGTAATATTCAGAGCCGGCTTAACGGTGTTTTTCTGTGTGCTCGTCATTCCTCACGTTTTGAAAAGTTGCCGTAATAGATGCCTTAAGATTTTTTTCTACTACATGGGGAAAAAAGCAACATTTTTTCTTCGAAATTTCTAGGCTTTGCTAAGTTTTTTGAAAAGACTAACCCAAGCAAATCTTCGCTGAGGGGTTATAGCCTAATGTTTTATCCATTGATATGACAGAAATTTCTAGACGATTTCTAGATATTTATAGAGAATGTTTAGGTTTCATTTAAAACTATTTCTATTCCAAATGTTAGCATAGTTACATTCAGAAGACCATTGGGTAGATACGAGGGCGAAGGCGACGCAAGCGATAAAAATATTCAATAAAAATTTTCATGCCGTACGATGCCCGTAAAGTCAAAAGAAATATTTTCGAAATAACATAACAATAAATTGGTAGTAATAAGAAAACAGATACTTCAGGCAAGCAGCACACTTTCGAAATTTTCATTCTTTTCACTCATTACCTAAGCAGTGTCTTAAGTGATTTTCGGCAGGTTAAATATTATTCATTAAAATATCCTACGTAATTTTCTTACCATAGGTATCAAAATTGACTTTTTTTTTGAAGAATCCATTGCTTGCCACAGACTCTCTTCAATTACAGCTACCTCATAATAATGGCTCCAATGTTGCCATTTCTTAATATAGTATGAGAGCAATTTTGTTCTTAAAATTAAATTTATGATGCTTAACACCTTTCCCCGAATATTATCCATCCATATTACCCATGTTTTCTTCATTCCAAAAGTTAATTCTCAGTTAAACGCTTTATTTTAAGTTGCCATAGCAACTGCTCTCTCTCTTTAAGCATTGTTCCTCTGTTCTCTGCTAGTTCTTATTAACATAAGGCGAAAACAAAATATTTGAAATTTTAAATAATTTTGTTTATAATTTGTGCAAACTATTGCAAACAATTACTAGCTTGGTATCCTTTTTGTAATGCGATATTGTTTTCTTATCTTATCTTATTTAAAAGAAAATTTGTACTTGCTACAAATTTTCGCAATACTAAATGCTTTGTCTTTGAAAAGCTTGAATTTTTCTAGTGAATATGGGTGACGAAGCAATGGTAAATGAAGAAAGTATAAGAAAATAGAAAATATTAAGTTATACAATTATCTTTACAGTCTGTTTGTTAACTTAAAAATACATTTACAATATCCATCAGTAGACTAAGAAACAAGATAAACAATTTTTTCTTTTTCACCACTTACAATTTTCTTAGTCTATTTTTTCCTTCTTCTTCTCTTTCTTCTTCTTTTTTTTTTTTTTTTTTTTTTTGCTTATCGCTTCTCAGGTCAGAGTTATTCAAGGTAGTCAATGTATTCAAGCAGAAGCTTCCTATCTACTACGACCTAGTTTTTACGTTTTCTTCATGAGGGGAAAGAGTAGAAAGAAAGAAATAGAAAGAATGCAGGAGATACGTTGTAATAAAAACGATTTTCCTTTAGTTATTTGATTTGTTTGTGTTTTACTTTTTCCACCATAAGTTTTATCCGTTTATATATATATATATATATATATATGTATATATATATATTTATATGCTTGAGTATACTACTATACAGTTTGCCAAATTACTTTCGAATAATTGTTGTCAACACCCTCTCTGACTGCTTTTTTGCTGCTTAAATGCCTTAATGTGCCCAAAGGCCGAATGTACATGTTATGCTTGTAAATGGCTGTGTGCTACTGATTGTGTGTTTAAGAAATACTACTACTATTGTTAAAAGTATGATCTCATACAGTACACAAGTATACTGTTGAGTTGTGCTCTATTGTTAACCCTTTTGACATTTTTTGTATATGAGGCAATGAGGGGTAAGACAGGTGGTACCACCGATTATATACACACCCTGTTGCTTTTATCTTCTCCGTACTGCATTATACTGCCATCATGTTTGTGATTATTGAAAATTATTGTTTAAAGTGTTCGTTCGTTTCTTCCTTAATAAATAAAGTTTGAAAAATTTTCATAAAATTTTCAAGTGAATTGAATTATTTTTGCTGCTTTCTTTCTTTTTGAATGTTCAATTAATTTATAATTTAACTAATGGATTTTAGTAAGGCAAGTTGCTTGTTTGCTTTGCTCTAACTAAAAAGTATTATCATCTGTCTTTAAAAATTTTTGCAAAAAAAAAAAACAATAAATTTTAATTTTTTTTTTTGCAATTAAATCTTTCAAGCACTTCGTCGTAATCGGAAGGGTGAAAACATAAATAATAAGGAAAATAATCTAAAAATTGCTTTACAGAGTTGCAGACATAATTGGTCGGTAAAGGGATTTCAATATGATTTATAGTTTCACGATTAGGCAAAACTTTCGGCTAATACGAATTATTATAAATTTAGGGCATTTTACTTTCTCTCTTTTCCCCTTCTTTCTAAAAGGAAACTTTTTAAGCAGTTTATACGTTTATTAGCAAATTTAATCATTGGTAATAGTAAATAACGTATTGTCACTCAGCAACTTTTTTCATTCGACCTAACAGGCTAATGGTTAATATTCGACAGACGGTAGTGGAAAATTTTTCTATTTATCAACTACCCCTGACTAAAAGGCCATGAAAAACCTATTTATGTACTTTTTAGTAAAAGTGTTTGGAAATTAAGGGAATGATAGGGGAATGTGTTTGTTAGCTATTTTCTAGAAAGATTTTACAGCCGTTCCGAATCTAAAAAATGGGCTTACTCGTACGAGATACGCACTAACATAGCCTTTCGTATCTCTCTTAAAATTTTGTTGACATAAAACCTCTTTTTATAAGATCAATTATAACACAAGTTTGTTTATTAACACAAGTTAAATGTGTTGCGGCGCTACAGAATTTTTATATAGAATTTCATATTTTTCAATAAAGTTATGTAAGACTTGCAATAACCCGAAGGTATTTTATTTTACTCTAAGGCTGCTAGGAAATGATTGACTAGCGTGTTAGTCAGTTAGTCATTCGTTATGTACATCTAACTATCAAATGTTTGGAAATGATCACCTCGTGCTCCTCCTACGCTTTGTAGGTCAATTTGATAGATTCAACCTGCCATGCCTGAAAACCAACAAATTTATATCTCCTTTCAATATAAATTTATTGAGACACTGCACCCTGTGGATGGGTAATTCCAGCCATTCTATAACAGTCCCACGGAACTTGGTCTTACATTTATAATACTACCCTAACGCCTATTAGATAAAGTCCGGCTGCTAAGTCGGTATATGCGGGCTTAATTTCCAGTGAAGTAGAAGACCACGATTGGTGTAAGGCTGCAGCTTACAGTGACTGCCCGATCGATAGAACCGTATATACCGTATATGTCTTTGCTTAGTTAATATTTTCACCCAGACAATACGTGTAGAGGATTTCCCCCGAGTGACTGATTATCATCAAACTCATTTACTCATCCACAACTAAACCTTGTATTTTCTGTCAATAGCTTATCTAGTTATGGAATTGAGTTTATCAGTAGAAGTTGACTCAACGTTTTTTTATTTTTCACATCAGTGCAACGGCTGTGTACACTGGGTATGTCAAATTCCTAGTTGATATATCCGACGGAACTTTTTCCTTGCCCGCTTAATCTTTGTCGAGAAGCGGTTTTGCTTTCTTAACATTTAATCGCACTATCGATAGTTCTACTCGCGTATTGCTGGATTATTTTTGCTTAGTTCCTTCGCATATCTTTGGCTTTCCTAAGCATTGTTAATAATCCCTGCTCTAGCCGAAAAGTAACAATTCAGTGCTATGAACTTAGTCTCAAAACGTAGCAGGTGTAAGCGAAAATCCCTAAAGGTCATTTAACGTTACCATATAAAATATTAGAAGATAGAATAGAAAAGATGTCATAATAATATAAACAATAAAGAGCCAAACGGAAGCAAGAGATTCTCTTGGGAAGCCATTCACAAGTAACAGTACAAGTAACAATAGAGAATTTGAAGGCAAACTAAAAACAATCATCCTAAGCTAAGCACTTAATCTACTTGAAGTTGTTAAGTATGTTAAGTTCGTGACGAAAAAAAATTATTTTGCTTTTGAGCGGATCTTCTTCGTCTTTATTTAAATTAACTATATTTTCAATTGAAAATCAAGTTTGTTCTTCTTAATAGCTCTTAGCCTTTTGTCTTTAATTTTTTTTATTTTTTTATTTTTTATTTATTTTTATTTTTTTTTTTTACAACAGACTGAAAAAAAGGTAAACTGTATAGAAAGCAAGCATAATATACTCGAATAGAATGCAAAAAAAAAAAAAAAAACAAAAAGAAAAGAGAAAAAAATTAAAAAAAAGGAAATTATTCTGCGAAACCAAGAAGTAATAAATAACTAATGCAAGGATGCGAGCACAACAGTTAATGTATTGTAGATAGACTATGAACTTGATGAGGTCTATTGCAATTTTTTATCATTTGTTATTTGTTTTTGAATAAAGCAGAGAGTGCACTGACCATAACGGAAAAGTATGAAACAATTTATATTAAAGATTAAAACCAAACGGAAGGTATGCAGACGACACAAATAAATTGTTTCATAGCGTTTTATGAACTTTTAAAAATAATTTTCAATTTGCCTGCGCGAGAAGAACGAACTATTTCTGGATGAGATTGTTCTCTTTGAGGCATAGGGAAATATAATTTCAACTGTAGTCCGATCGAGTTGCAGTCAATTTTACATAAAAAAGAAACTGAGAAGAAAGACTTTTTTGCTGAAACCTGAACATTGGACGAAAGAGGAGAGAAAAAAAAAGTAGAATATTATCTTATAAGAATTCATAGATAGAAATAGATAGATTAGAATCCCGAATAGAAAAATGTGACTGAATTGGTCTAAAGGTTTGTACTGATCATACAACGGATGCCAACTTATAGTAATGTTAATATCGTCACTCCTTTGCAGCAATGTAACAATCATACGAATAACATCGCAACAACTACAGTGAATTCAACAACAACAACAACAACAACGACAACAATGACGGTAACTACCAGACCAACTAATCAGATGCTGCCCATACAGCAAAGGCAATATGCACAGCAAAATGCTAACCACAACTTTAACGGGTGCTCATCGGTTGGAACAGGCCATCTGACATCAGGTATGCCTCCAGCAATAGCGGTTGTAGAAAATGGAATAACAGGAAATATAAAAGTCGCTGGTAATGAAAGCAAAATTTCTTATGAAGCAAAAGTTAAATAAATTCTTTCACATTCAGCTATACCGAGAGGTATGAAGGGAAATATCAACAATAGTTGTAATCAATTGCAACAGCAATGTGCTTTGCATAATCAACTATCACTGCAAAGAGAACTTTATGAAGCACTACCTTCACGTTTAGCTTATGAAATCACTTGTGATCAAAAAGAAAGTTTCTGAACGGCAACAACAACGACGCAAAACGTTAGATTATGTGACTAATAATATGGTCATGTGGAATGTCTTACAACGGATCCGAAATTTTATCCCGAAGATAAAGTGATGGATGGAGATGACTTAAATCAAAACCATAATGCTAAAAGTCATAATTTGGATGAGACGAAGAAGAAGACGAAGACGATACGTTTAGTTTGAAAATGCCTGAAAGTCATCGTGAAGTCTCGGATTCGTATTTCCTTTCTTAAGTCGCGATGATAAATCTCATCCCATCGTCCAAGTCGTCGTTTCTCAGTCATTGTGGATACTCTGAGCCTTTAAGAGTTCGAAATTTATTTATTCACATCTCAAACCCCCTTAGAACTAATATTGAAGACTAAATAGTTTCATTTAACTAATAGGTCATTGGGGTTTGCATTTTTAGGTTATTTAATAGAAATTGAATCTTTTTTTAAGGCAATTTCTAAAACATTTTATAAAAATAATAAATTTTATCAGTTTATGGGTAATAATTTTTACAATAATTAAATGCATTTGATATAAATAACCTTGAGCTAAATTCATCAGCAATGTGCTGAATTTTCACTCTTCACAAATTTTGTAAAAGACAAAAAAAAAAAAAGAGAAAAAAAAAATGCATAAAATAGTTATCTTTCCAGTCTGTTAACTTCGATTGTTTTTAGTTATCCTCTTGTACATAACCTTAAACAATGAATTCTTTTGTTTGAAATTTTCTTACCTCTGAAATCATACTATGCCATGTACTTGACATTTTTCGACCTAGTTTAGCAATAAGTTTCCATAAACATAACATACATATATATACACACACACACACACACACACACACACACACATGCACTTGCTTCAAGTCATGCATATTCATTCTAATTTAAATCAAGCTTTCAATATTTCTTAGCAAGTTAACGGCATAATCTTTAAGGAAAGTTGTTTCTTAAGCTCACCATAGGAGCTAAATTAA
>NW_024005941.1:0-6214 GCF_014805625.2 Glossina fuscipes
CAGAAAGAAACCTTTTATTGATATTTTTTTTGTTGTTGTATTTTTTATAAAATTTTAGTTTTCAATTTTCATTTCACGCTATTTAATTATTTCATTTTTGCTTATTTTCACTTAATTTAACATTTATTTTTCGGACAGTTAATTAATAAATATTTGTCGAAGCATTTAACATTTTAAACCGCATGCCGCACACGTAGCCAATGAGTGTATTTTTGTAATTAGTTCATTTCATTTTATGTTTTGATTAAATTGTCATACCAGAAAAAAATCTGTTTGCGTTTGCGTGCCCGTTAACACAAATTATATACACATGCAGTCATAACGTTCGCAGCATTCCGCGAATATGTACAAAAAGAAGAAAAAAAAAAAAAACCGAAGTGAAAGAGAATGATAAGTAAAACTAAACGTAGTTAGCGATGAAATGCAAATATACCTGATGGCTATACGCTTATGCTCATCCTAAATGCTGATGCATTTCAGACGTATGTTCATGCCCCAAACATACTTTATCTTAACATATTGTGTCACTGTCACAGTTGTGACAAGGTTTTTTCTCTTTCAGGGATATGTAAGAAACTTCAGCCACGCATAGCTATTAGTTAATAAAGAAATTTGCCATAAATTTATCGTAATATCTCTAAGGTTTACTTCGTACCCAATGCACTGTCCATGTTGAACCCATAGTAATGTGGAGATAACAGTAACCTACTGTGAAAATTTGCTTGTTCTGTGTCCCAATTTGGCAGCCCTTGAAAATTTTTCCAGTTTACGCTTGCACTTTATAGGATCATGTGCAGAGCTTCCATCGAGTACAATGATTAGTTGTAATAAAGTCGTGAGATTCAGTTAGCATCCAAACCCTAATGTTCCACAATTACATTACTATTCACTTCTTAAATAAAACGAACGGGTGATCCGCAACATATCTAACGTTGTGTACTTAATACAAAAATTTTAACCAACGCAGTCCATGCAAATGGATCCGTGTAAAAAGAATATTATAGGTACAAAAACGGTTCGATTCAAACTAAGAATAATTTCGCTCACAGTTTTTTTTTGGACGTAACAATGAATGCAACGTTTAAATATTTATCCGATATCTTCGACTTATTTTATCAATATATTTAAATCAGAGAAAAAAACTATTATTAAATATCTGTAAATATCTATAGGTCGGTCTATGTACAATTAATGTCAATTTGTTGCCGTAATGGTAACAATTCCATATGGTGAACCGCAGTCATGGACACAACAGTTAATTTATTATGTTTATGCGCTCATACAGTTCCTCTACTGGCTCATACACCTAAGTACCTACAGGAATGCATACATAAATATATACATAAAATACATACATACATACACATATATACAAAATATGTAAAATAAATATTCATATGTATATATTTATTTATTTATTTATGTAAACACATATATACTTAACATATATACGTTTTTAATATAAAAATAATATAAACTGTTCATATATTCAGATGTCAAATCGTTCGTCGATAATTATCGCTAAAGTTATGATAAAAACACTATTAAGAAGAAGGTTCTCGTAAACCCTTTTTTATGCGCAAATTTAATTAAGAAGAAAACTGAGAATAAAATGCAAAAAAGAAATTTCAATACTCTATAATATTGAATGGGCGTGGCCAATCTTTACCCCTTTTTTACCTAATTATATTTGGTAATGTCTTTCGACCGACAACTTACGAACTTTCAATGCTTTTCCCAAATTTAAAGCAGATCTCCTAGTTTTTGCGATTAGAGCAGTATTTGTGGGCGACTTTTATACAGACGGACATGACCAGATTGATTTAAGCCACGGATATGCTCATCAAGAATACATTTCGTGGGGACTCTGAAACTGACTTTTGCTAATTAGTTTTTTATTTCATTTATTGTGCTTTAATTTCTCCCACGATGCCGTACGCTTTATTGAACAAATTAAAAAATAAATAATTGATGTGGAAAATTTTTAAAAAATATTCAATATTTCAATGTAAAGCTAGCTACTTATCGAAGATCATCAGGATGAAACAAATTGCGAGGGATAAAAGTCGCAAAAAAAGGATATCAGCTTCTAAAAAGTCGCCTAGTCGATATTACTGATCCACAATCGTACATACATATATATTATCGGTAACTAATTCCTTTTGATATAACAAGACATTCTTCAAAACTTTTTAAGACACAACTTAAATAATATTGCAAGTTAGGTGATCGCCGCAATAGTTCACGACGAAATGGGTTTTTTCTTAATAGGAATTCTTCCCAAATAAAGATATCCTTCTAAAAACAAGATATGTCTTCTATACGTGCATCACGGTAATGGTCGGGCAGAAGTGAGAAAGGAGAGAGAGAGATAGGGAATGCGTACTCAATCAGTAGAGTAGGAACCTATTATAACTACGACCGTCGACGCCGAGTATTTTGCCATTTTGATGACATCTGCAACAATGGCGCGTCCCGTCCCCCCGATGTATTCAAAATAACATTCTACTAATCGGATGAAGGATTTCAATAGTTTTTGAACCTTTTCGTAGCCACATGAAGGATTTTGCAAAAAAAGAAAAAAAAAACGCTTGTAATTTAGCTCAGTAATTTTTTATTCTACAGCCTCCTTTGTCCTCTTTTGTACATAGATTTAATATATATACGGCAAAATTGAAATGATGAATATTTAATGATGGGAATGGATGACCCGATTCCGAATTTCATAAATTTTTCCTTACTGCCTTTACTAACGATGCGAGGCAATGAGATAGGCAATAATGTCTCAATAATCGAAAATAGCTTTCGTAGAATGCCGTTCCTATTTATGCGTCCGGATTTTTCCATCGGTTAGCAAAAAAAAAAAACAAGGCGGCATCGCCTAAACAGTTCTAACATCTAAAGTAAGTCTAGTCAGAATTGCTATGAAAGTTTTACATTGACTGCCGTCAAAAGTCATCCGACACTTGTAAGTCATCCCACGAGCCTATTTACTGATATATTATATATTTTTCAAAATATAAAAAATTATTTTTTGGATTTAAGAGATTTTAATCTATATTTACCTAAAGTAAAAGCAAAAAATTTAATAAATTTTGCTTCACTCATAATCGGATTATTAAAATTTACTCGAATCAATGATTATGCAAAGGTCTTAAATGTATTTACCTCAATTTTTTTTTTTTTTGAAATATTTCTTTTTTAACGCTTGAAATAAGGATTAAAGAATTTAACTGAAATCGTTATGTATATAAGATTTCTTTCTTCCTTCGTAATATAAATACAAAAGAAAAAAAAAAAAATTGAAAAATTGAAATTTAGCAAATATTTCGATAGTGAATGAATATGAGTTTGAAGATGAAGAAGATGAAAAAGAAAACAAAGCAATAAAATATTTTATTTACTTTTACTTAAATCCTTTTTTCATTCATTCAAACTGCAATTGGCTTTTGGGAAAAGTTTTCATGTATTTTATTAGTTGAGTATGATTTGTTTTGTTTTGAAAAACAGGAAAATTTGTGATAAGTGAGTGCAAAAATCGTAATTAAAATTTATATATTTTGTTCAATATTTATTTTAAATTATATTTTAAATTGGATGAAATTTTTTGCATTTAAGTCGATTTTAATAAATTTTAATCCTTTCGAAAAATGCAAAACAAAAAATAAAGAAACGAATGCTACTCTTATGATAATAAAATAAATTGTGCTTTGTTTATACGTTAGTTAAATGCACATACAAAAATGTTTGTGTGCTTTTATGCGTAAATATTCAACTTCTTTAAGTGTTTGTAAATCATTTTTATGATATCAAATATTTAAATTTATGAATAAAATTTTTATTTATACAACAGGAACTTTATGCTATAAACTCAAGCAAGCATTTTAAGAAAAAAGAAAACAAAAGAAAATTTAGAAAAGCGATGCCAAGTTCTGATATCAGAAGTAAGGTATTGTGCATAGTTGGAACGTGGATGTGGTCTAAGTTGTCAAACAATACCTACAAGTATTTATATTGATTTCTATCCCTCCCAAAGAAAAGATAAGCAAATTAAGGAAGGAATGTCAGGTCAGCATGTATTCGTGTAATGTACGAAAAGCTTTACTTTTTTTTCTTTTTTTTTTTTCTCTATTGATGCGAATTGGTTTACAAATCTTTATTTCTATTTATAGTTTTTATTCTTTTCTTAATTTCTCTATTTGTTGTTCAGTTTTGGTCTCGTTTCAAATGCCTTAAAGGCTTCTTAGTTATTCCAATTTTTTAATTTTCATATATGGTTTGCTGTGTATGTAAACTAATTGATCCATCTCTTTACGATATAGGTGATGGTTGTTTTCATTGTTAAATCGAGGGGTCTTGTTTATCCATTCAAAATGCTTGCAATAAATAATTAGAAATAATAGATAATTGAAATGTTTTTTTTGTATTCCGCCAAAGCCCGGCAAGCATCCCAAGGTATGTACTGTGAGGTCTTTAGCCCATTCTCTGGGGCTGGGGTAAGCTCAGCGGCACTAGGCTCAAATTCACAAGAATTTTTTACTTTTCTTCTCACATTCGGAAGAGGGTTATATTGTGGGTTCCAATCATTTACATTTATTTCAATTTATTTCAATTACGATCGCATTATACACCATTACACGGACCGTTGCAATTATTTCTCTTTCCAATTTATTTTCAATTGTATTCCATTCTCGATCAGTAGAACTTTTCTGCCCTCTTGCGTAGCCTAAACTTAACTCTTCCTACTTACTTAAGACAACTTCACTTCAACGTCAGCTTAAGCCAATTGCTCTCCTCTTGTTCTGCTTCTCCCCGTTCTGACTGCCCTACTCGATCGCACCAGTCTGTCACTCGACATGGACTTTTTGGAGCCAGCTCTTTTACGGCTCCCGTCAAGGTTGCCTTTTGGCAATTTTATCACATCCCAATCAGAAACATCTGTTTCTAACTAGGACTCTCCTATCTCTCGTCGTCCGTCTAGTCCTTTACTTAATACTAATTCTTAACCTAACTTAGCCTAGCACTCCGCCCTCCGAGGCGAACCACCTGTGAGGCCGAAACGAGGGACGACTTTGACTTCTCACAGTACACAAACACTGTAATCACCAAAGAAGGCACAATTGCATTACATTTTTTACAAAGTTCAGGAAAACCGATCCTAGAGCGTATCATAATAGCCAGAGAGTTCATATTATCGTTCTTCAATCTCTTCTTCTTATGACAATTTTATAAACAGCAGCGTCAAAAATAGTATAGTAATGTATAGATTTCCCCCACTTGTTGTCGGTCGAATTGTCTAAAAGTGTGCACTTCACATCAAGCGTATAGTGTCTATCTCTTTTATTTATATTAAACATTCAATCAGTAGTCTTTTGTATGGTTGTCAGCATGTTATTGATTTTCTTATTGCTAAGATACGGAATTGAGTGAATTGAAAATTGAAAACTTTACAAGTTCATAGTTCGTCCGGAATCACCAAAAGTACATGTGTAGTTATTACTATAAAGTATCCAAAGGCCAAAGTAATACACTGAAGGATTAAGGAAAGAATGCCGAACACTAGCAACTAAGCTTGTAGGTTCTATTGTTTACAACATTAGTTGGTTAACTCAGAAAGTTTATAGGATTTGTCGCTTTGGGGAATATTCTTCGAAAGGGACAGGCTTTTCCCCTAAACGTACCATCAAAAGGCCATGTTATCCCTAATTGCATTTGTTGGTGAGTATCTTGTCAGTAAGTTGCGCACCTTGTCACTAGGTCAGCTTGCTCATTTGCCAAAGAGTTCAATATGACTCGTTAATGAAAATTTGTTTAAGTCTTAATCCCTTAAGTGGTAACTTATTGAAGGGATCCCGGCTGGTAGACGAGCATTGGATGGCTTCCATCATCCTCAGACTATTTAGTGCGAGTTTGAGTTTTTTGCGCGCAAATTTCATGGTTTGAAGGATAGCCTTAGTTTTAAGTGTGAGTCTTGAGACGTTTTTGTGTTTTGGGACATGTCCTTAGTCTCCATCAAGGAATAGGTAGCTTTTTTCAAAGGCATATTCATCATTAATGGTTGTATACTTTGCTGAAACATTTCAATTTGAACAATGAAGAAAGAAAAATAGTTGCCTTTGCTTAAGCTTCTCAATGAAAAGTTTTCAAAAACCTTCTTCGAAAGAAAAAATTTTTTTTTCGGAAGTCAAAGAAAATAATGTTAAATCAATACTAT